>NC_061099.1:20923644-20941898 GCF_015104395.2 Macrobrachium nipponense | reverse complement strand
AACAACAAAATACAACGAAGAAGCTGAGCGGGGGGCAGGAAGGAAGACGAAGAATCGGATACCAAGGATCGCGGGAGAGCTTTCCGACGACTTCCTGGCAGACCTTCGCTTCCCCTACCCCCGCACAGCAGTGAAAAGAATGAAAATAAACGAATACTGCCTTGCGATTCTTCATAGAACTAAGGGGAAAAGATCAATTCCCGGGTAAGAAACGGAAACTTGATCCAATAAAATGATCTATCATATATATGAAAAATGAAACAGAATACTGCACTTGCATTTCATTTTCACAATCAAAAAATCGTAAGGATCAATTCCCGGGTAAGAACGAAAATTGATCCAATTTTAAATTTCATGCAAATAAATAATGAAAATGAAAAGAATATTGCAATTGGCGAATAACACTTTCATTGCATTCTATTATACAAAATTAAAAGGCTCGTGCCGAGCGCAATCACACTCTCGGTAACGAACGCACAGGCCAAAAATATAATGAAAAGAGTACTTACATTTTTCAATTACCACTTCCGCCCAAAATACATGACTCGGCGCGAGCGCGTCCCGCCCTCGACACAGAGGACCAAATAATTCAAGGGTTCAATTCATGAAAAGAGAGGAAATCGCCGCATCTACGGCGATAACTCCATGTGGGTTCATAATTAAGGTAATGAAAAATGAAAAACAGTGTACTTACAGTTTCATTTCAAGTCAAACAAACCATTAGTAGAAAACACAATATAAACAAAGCATACGACGATTTTGAAGCGGGCAGAGAGCGATGACGAACACGTCCTTCACACCCAGCGGCCGAAAGCAAAAGTGATTTGTTTACCTCCCAGTCGCGCGGCGCGCGACTGTCGGACAAGCAGTTAACTACCGTTCTCCCCTTGTTCGAAGCCTTACGACCGTTCCAGCTGCCGCTAGCTACTCCTATTGTTAAAGGGGACCGATGGTTTGTATTAGTATGCGGAACAAGTGGAATGTACACTTATAAGCAAGAGCACATACACATACATACGTGGATGGGGCAAATTTTAGGATGCTCAGCTTTAACTGTTTTCAATAAACTCTACTGAAAATATATTTACTAAAAGGATAAATTATATACTGTGACGAGTAAATATAAGGCTGCTTTAGTGTTCTATGAGAATGAAGGCTATGGTTGGAAGGCATCATAAGATACTTAACAGATTAGAAAAATGTATGACAGCTGAAAGTTTATGTATGCGATGATCCAAACCAGTCTGCGACTGCGAGTAGCCCCGTGAATCATTGGTTTTGGGGCGGGATTCTTAATGAGTCTCTCTCTCTCTCTCTCTCTTTGTTGTTAGGAGGTTATTCTAGCGCTGACAATATTCGTGAAGATCTCGATTACTTTTTAATGAAAGCATTACTAAATTTCAGTTAACGAGTAGGCAGATAATTCTTTGCGTCAATATTTTATGAATAGGTCTATGTTTATCCTGCAATGTTAGGATACTATATGAAAAATTTTCGAAGACACTTAAGCACTATAACAGCAGCAACAAAAAACAAGAATAAACACAAGAACCAAAATAAAACAGTTGAATATATGATAGGCCTATAATTCAAACTCATAAGCTGCGTAAACCGACAAAAAGGCATACGCCCTTATAAGCTAGGTCTACGTCAATTTTCCTATGATCCTGTTATTCTCGAAACTATTCTGGCTCTGATGATAAGCGGCAAAGCATAATTGTGGACTTTGCTGTAGAAATTTCGCAACAATCGTTCAAAAAAGCAACAATATATTTTTGATAACGAAAGTTGCCAACAAGTTGCCAATTTCGGTGGTAGTTGCCAACCACAAAATTCGGTTGCCAACCACCTCAGAAAGTTTCCAACTTTCGGGATTTTGGCACCAAAGTTGCCAACTTGGCAACCCTGGTCAGGATGTGTTAAAGTATACTTTTTTTGGAGGGGTGGCTTCACACACGGTGGAAAACTGTATCCTCTATGGGGAAACATCAGTACAGGCCAACCCCTCATCACGGTGAACGGGTCTTATTCACTCGATATTTTAATTGGTGAAACATGAATACATTGCAACTCTAAGCATACCATTTAAAAGACTGAAGTTTCGTCAACATATTGTGATATATGAAAGCCCCATAGGAACTAAAAATAAGCATGTGAGCTCTTCGTAAAATATGTTTTCAAGGCAGTTTTGAAATCCATATGGCGGCTACGTTTTTCATGGACGGTTCTCATCAGTGACGGACACCATCTTTGGCCCCAGCCTTCCCAGGCACTCATTTGAACAATGTTAGCGTATGTATGTAACGTTTATTGATCTTACTCAAGATTGCAGTTGTAATCAGCACAATAAAACAAAAAACATTTTGTTGCCTATATTAGTGAAAGTATGAAACTTGTTATTCCCGGGGTTATGGTTGGAACTGAATTCATTCTTACCTTGTAATCGGCGGTTTTTTATCCTTACTGCCATCACAACTGAAACTCCACAAGTGCTTATTTGATTGTTTATTATACACATTTGGTCTCAGTTCACTCCACATTGCACTTTAAACCCGTTGCTGTTCCTGTTTTCTAAGCGCGCGCGCCATAAAACACAATTACAAACAGCAGACGACGACAGACGACGAAAACTGCAAAGTTTTATTCCTACTGTTTACTTTACTCGTTATTTAGTTTTAAATTTACTTGTTATTTAAAAATTTTGATTTATTCAATGTATATTATCCCTTTTTTTGAACCAAATTTACCCCGAAAAATTACAGATATTTCTAACGTAGATAAAATCAAATGTTTCTAACGTTTTCGTACATCTGGCTGCCGAAAACCATAGAGGAACGAATACGGAAAAGTGCATAGAGGAAAGACTACGTTTTTTTTTTTTTTTTTTTTTTTTTTTGCTTTTTTGTTTTTGCTAGCACTTTTCATTGATTTCAGTCTTTATTAGTATTTTGAATTTCTTAAATAATCGTATGCCAGAAATAAATGTAACCTTTAATGTTTGCATGCTTTAATGTTTGCATGCTAAGAATGGCAAAATCATCGTTGCCACATTAGTGGAGGCTTCACACATACGCCGTTCCATTGATTATAAACTGTTTCCATGAATTCTAGTTGTCATAGTCAATGCAATAATGATAAAATTGCTATGAGGAGACATCTGCCAAATTTCAAAACAACTTTACACTTGTGTGACAGACCTTTGAATGGTTTTCGAGACAAACCCTGAGGCTATAATTATTGGATTATAGGGATTTTCATTCCAGGTATTTTAATGTCCCTTCCTATTCCGTCCTCTCTCTCTCTCTCATCTCTCTCTCTCTCATTTTAAATTTTACATACCTATGTCCTGCTTAACTATTTTGCGAGCACTAGTTAGATGCACCTACATTCATCATTACGACTGAATTAAAAAACTTGAAAGTATTTAATTAATGCTATACAAGTATGAAATATATTTTCTTGTTCAATTTTTCGAATTACGATAAAAGAAAGAGAGAGAGAGAGAGAGAGAGAGAGAGAGAGAGAGAGAGAGAGAGAGAGAGAGAGAGAGAGAGAGAGAGAGAGAGAGAGTTGAGTGGATCAGTGTATAAATATATCGGTCAATGGGCAGGTAACAACCGAGTGAATCGTTAGATATTATCCACCAATGTAAACTACTATATTAGATAGATAGATGGAAAAAAATCATAGAAAATAAGTTTAAACTGCAACAACTTTCAGAGAGAGAGAAGGGAAGGTGAAGGAAGGAAGAAGGACAGGGGTGGCGGTGGAGGTGGGGGGAGAGGGTAGGTGCAGCTGTTTACTGGTGTGTTCCTATCCATTTCTGGATAATGGAGTTTGTCTATTAGTACAAGGACAAGTGTAGTTATTCTTTACGATTAGTGATTCACGATACCCTTATAAATTACGGCACTGGGGGTAATGCACTAAAGAAAAATCTCGCTCTGTTACGAGTGTTCGTTACAGAAATAGGTATTGCCCAAAAACGTGCTTGCACTGTCTCTGAAACCCATAGTAGACATGCTGCTTAGTTGTCAATCAAGTTTTTATAACCAAGTATTTTTTTACAAGCTAGCTATTGAATAAATTTGTATTTTTCTCAGTCAAAACATATGCCCCTCAATGCTAACCTTTCCTCTTTTAACGACTTTCTGGTCATTGCAAAATTCGGCCCCCCATAATTTCTTATGGTGCGAAAACAGACAGAGGCCCATGGACCGAAAAAAAACGATTGCGTCACACTACGGAGATAATCCAGCAGTAAAACATCTTCATATATCCAAAAAGTAAATAATAAAGATATATATGCGCATTACGATTATAACAATTACATGTATAGCTGATAACAATCTGCACGAATAACTGGTAAACTGTTCTGCAATGACAGTTGAGTATAGCAATTATTTACAATAGGTACGAAAGTCAAGATGTCGTGACGTCATAATACAGAACTTGAAAGAACGTTCTAATTCAGAAAAATAATTACTTAAATTTGAGTCAGAGTCGAGTTACTTTTTCAATAACGAATATTTTCAAATTAATCATCATAATATGTAAAATATTGATGTTTTACTACTTATTTAAAATTAAAAGCCAAGCAGCGCTTCTCGTCATCTTCTAACCCCAAACAGCTGTTTACCCCTGGCTTGTTGTTGATGAGAAATCGTGTTTCGATTGTTGTGATAAAAGTGCTCCAGCGTCTGTGGGTACAAGTGGTGTGCGGATTATCACAGGAATGGTTAGTTTATTGACACAAGCTACTCCGTAAACATCGAGATGGCGTCAATCTTCTAAATACCTCGAGTTGTAAGTAAAAATGTTGAAACGCGTTTTGGTGAGGTTTCCACTACGTTTGAGACCGTTTTCAGTACCCTCTGTTTAAATCTGTTTAAATCTTAAAATTTGGCCTTAATTTCTAACTTTGGGGAAAATACTTACTTCGAAAGGAGAGTAGAGGTCTTTAGCTCCGTTTCTCACCAACAAACAAGTCGCGACTGATGCCCATCTCGGGTGTCAGGACGCGTTATAATTTCTGTACTTTTTCGGAGGGTGGCTTGCATTGATGGTAGCTGGCCATGCGTGGCCTGCTGTGATGATCTACCCTAGTCCAGTCGTTGTTTCCCCTAGTAGGTAAAAGTCTAGTTTTACCATAAATCTACCAGATTACTTGAAAAAAACTATCATAATAGTTAAAAAATTCACAAACTGCTGCCAGTTCTTTATTAGTGTACACTCTAGCTCCTATAAGTAACACTGTGGTCCTTACGTCGGATACAAGTTCCGACATGGTAGGCCACTACTTACTACCTAGGCTATCGGACAAGAGTGTGGCTCACATCAAATACTACTTTTAAATAAAAACATAAACACTCGTTACTAAAGTAATCACTCTTACCTAATAAAGGACTGTCAGGTATAGATAACAACGTTATCCGAAATAAATTGGCAGCTTAATCCACGACCTGGTCTTCAAACACAGTTGGCGGGGCAGACAACATTTGGTTTTATAATAGTAGTAGGTTTCGATAATAGTCTATAAAACAGCTCTCCAGCCCATTCTGGTTTGCCTTTGGTTGTGCTTGTTTAGTTATTTTTGCCCATTATACCTTATATATATACATATATATATATATATATATATATATATATATATATATATATCTATGTGTATATATACATTTGACAACCTCCCTTCTTTTATTTCTCTATACAGAATTATGAAATTTAAAGTATATTCGCAATTAGTTTTATATTTACCTCCCTGTTAAAGATGAAGCTTGGATTTTCAATATGGTCTTAAACGGTTCTGGTTCATAAATGATAAGGGCTTTGCATTTGCAAATATTGGTGTGTGCGCCTACGCGAGTGCTAACTGATACAAAAGCGGTAGTAGAGAGATGAGAGCTATAGCATGGATTTTTATAACATCCACAGAAATCTGTCGTGTTAGACAAAGACAAATTCTGACGGCATCTACTATAAATGTCAATTGGCCAAATGAGCAAGATGTATAAGGAAAACTAGTACTATCAAAATGTCACTCAATCATCTATTATATGTTTTCTTATCCAGGCCTTAAATGTTCAGGAACATGTTATGCACTTTGTTATATAGACATTTTGAATTTATATTTTTGGAATACCTATTTTCTCAAGTGAATCATGACGCATACACGATGCTTTGTCACATAGCGACGGCTAGACTCAGGTCACACCGCACTGTGCATGAATGCTTTATAGTGCGTTCTCAAATTTCGGTACTGTTCAGTTTTATGTACAAGATGAAGTGTGAGCTTCGCTGTGATAAGATTAATAATCATTTATGTTGCATATAAATAACTTATTTAGAGTTTCTCACGTATTTAAAAAGATTTCCTGTTTTACTTAGTACCGTAAGGACGATGAGTTCTTGAAGTACTGTGAAAAATAATCAGGAATGAACGCACCGAAACAACACAACTTAGAATATGTACAGGAACAATACATCACGGTAGACTGCTGTGTAGTACAGGCTACACTAAACTATTTTGGGATTGCCTAGAAGCCTGCGAATTTTAACGCCGTAATTGCGCCAATGACGTAGGTGCATTATCATTGGTGGTTATTATAGTTTTACTTTAGACTCCTACTACTAGAATAAGTTTAGAAGGGGATCTCATAAAATGTCTCACTATCAAGGTACTTACCTAGTAGGTACCTATAGTAGTAGGTAGCAGGTAGTAGTACTTAGGTAGGATACTAGCTAGGCTACCTCGCTATTACCAATAGGCTACTTACCTAACTACGGAGGTAGTCATTCAGTCAGTTCCACAAGTTTTAGAAAAATGTTGTACTAAACTCTATTGGGTGCTACCTACCTAGGTAGTTTGCAGAACGCCAGGATCTGTATCTTAACACCACCTTAGGCTATACCTAGGTACCTAGTAGGTAGTTGTTTCCAAGGTTTAGTGTTACTTGTGAAGGGAGGGGATGGGACCAACCCTCCCCGGCTAGGTTAGGTTAGGTTAGGATGGTATTTTAGGAAAGGTTAGGTAGGTTGTTCCTACTTTACATAAGGAATTACTTTCGGCGTACCTGGAATTATGGCCATTAAGTTCTTGAACAAGGTGGTTAGGCACTAGGCTAACTACCGTGTGGCAGGCGGGTAGGCCACCCTGCCCGGATGTAAACACTCCACTTTGCCTTTGGCCGTCTTCCGATGAAGATGTGTGTTTACTGGCTGTTGATTATATTCGTGGTGGATCTTTCTTTTTCTTTTTTTTTTTTTTTTTTAAATAAATTTGTGATACCTTTATAGCCGCCTTTCTACTTTGTGTTAGTCAGCGGCAAAGGTATGCCAACATTTTTATTATTTACATACTTTCGCCCTTTAACGTGAGGACGAGATATGTATTTACCGTGAGGGTGAGTCATGTATTTAACCTGATCAATTCCCACCCTCCTTCCCCACATCAATTTGAACTTGAATAAAGCAATTGATGAAGGTAGGAGTATCGGCACTCACCTGTCAATGTTGCCAACTGTCTGTGATGGTAGCTCAAGTGACAAGATTTTACCTGCAGTGTTAGCAATGCTGGCTATTTAATTTTCCCACTAGTGTGATTGGTAATTGAGAGCCTGTTCGGACTAAGTGGGATTATTTGCGAATTCAGGTGTTCAGTTAAGTATTACAATATTAGTTTTAATATGAAAACTTCATGTTACCAGTTTCCAGGCAGATGGTTTCATGTACTTACAAAAAACTTTTTCAGTAGCTTATCATATTTGGCACAAAACCTTTGGCACAGATTAATGCAAGCTATAATTCTACTATGGGTACTTTTAAAAACATGAAGACAAAAAAAAAATAAAAAAAAAAAGTCATAATTGTTACTTAAAAGAAGATTTTATTTATGCATTGCGTATGCTTCTGAAAAGATGTTTCTACAGTTATTTTTATCCGTTCTTAACAGAACACTAGTAAACACTGTCAAGCGCTCCAACAAAAATGGAATCTGCAGCTACTGCTCGACCCAGCAATAAAAAACAGAGGCACCAATTCTCCTCCCTCAATTCCTGGAAGCCCACCATTAACACGGGCTAGGGCCAGTGAAGGAAGATCACCTGTACGAAGAGATAAACAAGAGGCGAGAAGGGTAATAATTTTTACCTATGTGGTTTTCCTAACTTTTGGTGTGGTGGGTTATCACTCCATTGAGTGGTGTGCTAAGTTTATTTAATCGTTGACATAAGCTGTCTCTCATTTATAGTAGTTAAGTTTTCCTTATACAGTATTCATATTTTTCTATCCTCAGGCAGTTTTATTATGATAAAAACCTCCATAGCAATATTTCCATGTGCAGTTGCATTCTTGATTTTGAAACAGTAATGGTTGGCATTGCAAAAGTATTTTTTGCTCATTTCAGTATTAAAAAGTTGTTCAAAATACTTTCTCCAGCTCTTTCTTAATGTCTTCATCCCTATACAATATATTTCCATCTCTTTCCTCAATAACATCCAATTTACCCAAATCCTGTCTGCCTTTTCCTCAAGTTTGAAATATTACAGATATCTTTTTTCTCCCTGTCATGTGGGTTACTCATTTAATACCATATCCAGCCTATTTAAAACTTTTCGTAAAGCCTAATCGTTTGCTTGAAAATTAAGTTTATTTATTGGTTCACATGTAGTTTTTAAACAGGACTTTTTCATAATTCCGATAAGTGGTAAGAGTATGTACCAATAACAAGAGTAGTATGATAATAACAATGTAGACTACTGTATTCATATTCCATTTTCATGCAGTTAACCATGTAAAGCAATTGTGTAGTACAGTCTTGAGAATATTTGTCACTTGGATGCTTACGGTCACTCATGATCAGGTTATTAAAAAAAAATATATTTTTTCCCACACGTTATACAAACCATCGGTCCTTTGCATAAGGAATTGCTTTCAGTGCAGCTGGAACTCTGTCGTAAGATTCTAATAACTAGGTAGTTAAGCAGTAACTGCTTGTCCGATAGTCAGGAGTCCCCCCGCCCAACTGAACACAAATATCCACTTGCTTTCGAACCGCCGTCCGTGTGCAGAAATTCTCTCTCCCCGCCTCTGTCGTGAGATCTTTACAACTTTCTTTTTGATTGTTATAATTGTGATTGTTTTGTGTGTTTGTGTATTGATATGCAAACCCACTAATTAGATAAGCCCTCTCGCCCCCCATCTATGCGGCAATTGCGTCCTGGATTAGGGGGCAGGAAATGTGGAGCGTTTCACTCAAGTATTGATGTTGACTCTCACGCCCTTTGTGCGAGGTGCCGAGGGGATGAGTGCGTTTTGGAAAAGCAGTGGGAGAGATATGAGGGAAGGAAGAAGCTGCATAAGTCTTTCAAGGCGTCGGAGGAGGTTCTCCTTCGACTCCCTTGGTCACCAATATGTCGTCTTCTTTCCTTCCTTCTGCAAACTTCCCCGTCTCGCTCTTTCCCCTTTGGGGGACATCTCTCCTTCCGCTTCTTCTCTCGACGTGTCGAGTACAGAGGATGGAGGGAGGCATGCCGACTTGGAGTTGTACTCGGGAACTTCTGTTAGCTCAGGAGGGGATACTTCCCCTTCTGGGCGAACAGGAACTCCCTCGATTAACCAGACTTTTGCTCCCTCAGGTACGTCTAACACTGCGGGTGGGGATCGTGGCAGTATGGCGTACCCTGAATCTGCCTGGCACTCCTTCTCTTCAGGGACTGCTAAATCATCTGGCAGCAGTACCAGTGACTCATGGTATCCAAGAAGTTGAGGTGGACGGACCACAACCATCTCAACACTGGGTATGCAACACAGCCACATCTGGTGTATACCCAGCACATAACATCGGCCACTCCATCTGCTGCAGTTGCACCAGTGCTGCATACATCGAGGGTGGAATATTTCCCACTCCTCCTCCAGTAAAGGTCCTTTACGGCTAGAATAGAAGAAGTTAAGGACCTTGACTACTGGGAAAGACTACAATCCTTAAAATTATATTGTCTAGAAAGGAGAAGAGAACGCTACATGATAATTCAGGCATGGAAACAGATGAAGGAATAGCTGAAAACATCATGGAGCTAAAAATATCAGAAAGAGCAAGCAGAGGTGATTAATAGTGCCCAAAACTATACCAGGAAAATTAAGGGAAAGCACACAGGGCATTAATCCACTACGCACCAGCATCGATAATGCAGCGTCTATTCAATGCGTTGCCAGCTCATCTGAGGAATATAACAGGAGTGAGCGTAGATGCGTTTAAGAATAAGCTCGACAAATATCTAAAATGCATCCCAGACCATCCAAGATTGGAAGATGCAATATACCGGAAGATGTATTAGCAACTCTGGTAGACATTAGTGGTGCCTCATACTGAGGGACCTGGGGGCAACCCGAATAAGATGTAAGGTCTGTAAGGTAAGGTCAGCTATGCTGTCCTCGCTCCCCCTCCTGATTTTGAGTGCCCAAAGAGCTCGCCCCTGGACTCCCATCCTGTTACTGTTTGCCGTGCCTGTCGCCCCTGTTCCTGCCTGTGGGAGTGCTGCTACAGCATCAGTTCCTCTGTCCCAAGCCATGGTGGATCCCGCTGCTTCGGCAGCTGCTGCAGCCCCGTCCTGGTGGGTGGGGATCTTTCTGCTGTTCTGAGGAAGCTGGGAAAAAAAGTCTAAGAAGTGGGAGGTGTCATCATTGTCTTCTTTACCTACATCTTCGCCATCTGCTGCCTACCCCACTTCTCCTTTTGAGGCTGCCTGGCTGAAGAAGAAGACGGTGTCTCACCCCCCACCCCCCACAGAAGTCTTGTTTCTGGGACTTCTAAGGGCCTGTCTCATTGTTCCGGTGAGACAAGTGGGCCTTCCGCTTGTCCTCCCATTCCTTCGGGAATAGGAACCCCCTCACCGTCCCCAGGGATTAGCAGGGCGGCGGGGGACAGCAGAGGTACCAGCAACTGCCGGTACTTCTGCTCCTGGCTCTTGAGGCTCTGCTTCTGGCCGGGAACCGTCTTGGGTACTCATGAGCAAGTTTCACCGAGTGTACAGTCACCTACAGGTGAACGTGCAGCTAGGGTCTGTGGCGCTGAGTACGCTCACCGTCAGGACTCCGGCACGGGGCAGAAGGAAGATGGGAGTCACCCAGGTGATTCTTGCCTAGCTGTGATCGTTCCCGTAACAATTGTCCGGTTACCCAGGGTAGACGTGATGGTCCCTTGTGGGACCGTACATGAGGATTAGACCGGGTGGAGGTCCCCCCAGTGTCCAGGAACAGCTTTGGCTGCTTCTGGGACTGTGCTCGTTGAGATGACAGTGCCCTCTCTCGTTGTGTTTGTGGACGCTACCCGTCACCAGACCGTCGATCACACCAGCATGATTGGACGGTCTGGGCAGCCGGTAGAGCGCTTCGCCACAGGGAGAACACTCATCTAGACCTGCAGACCCATCATCATCGCCGGTTGGTGATCGCCTGCAGCCCTCTCCATCCACCAGTTTGCTGGTAAACAGAGCGGGAGCGTCAGATCTGCTTCACCTGTCCCTTCAACTTCCTCGGGATACACCGGGAGGAGCATGGTGACTAGGGGGCACTCCTCACGATCCATCCATTAGAGCATATGTGTCCAGTTTGGTCTTAGGACCCAAGAGGTCATATGCTCAAGTGGTCAGAGTAGATCACAGGGGGTCTGATGAGGTTTTTCCCGCTGAAGGAAGAGTATCTCAGGAGGGACGTGGCCTGGATGGATCTGACGGTCCATCGCCTCAGGACACTGTCAGTGGAGATAGAGAGGTCTTTTGCGGAGGTCATTGCGCTGATTCATCATCACAATGACCTCGTGGAAGGATCAATGGTTGCTCCCTCTGACTGCCCCTCCCGGTTAGTCATTCTGGGGGCCTAAGAAGGAACCCAGAGCTTCTGTAGGGCTTCCATGGTCCTCCTTGGCTGACGGTGTGCTGGACCAGGTGAACACTCTTGCCTCAGGACAAGAGGCTTCGCTTAGGTCCAGCAGGTCAGACAATGCTTGCTTCCCCCTCCTCTGCCTCGTCAGTGGCGTTTTTCTACATGCCTTCGGAGAAACCCCTTTGCCAACCAAACAGGTTGACCCGGAATTAGCTCGTCTAACTCCTGGCTTGCCTCCACAACACCTGCTGTCCGAGAACTCTGGTTCACACAGCAAGAGGCAGCGGCTTTGGAGTCTACCGCTATGGCAGCCTTCCAGGCCGTCTCCTGGCTGGATCTGTGGTCCCTCACAGTATCCAAAGTTGCAGCCTCTTCGGGACTGGTAACTCCTGGAGAAGACTCAGCTTTCAGGAGACTTTGTCAGTCTGGGGTAGGGCTATCTCCTACCTGGCCCCACCAGATGACAACCTGTGGGCCAACCTGGTGCTTAGGAGGTAGGGATACTGTCCTGAATCAGTATCCAGGTTGGCTGGCTCGGAGTTGGCATTGGATCTAAGAATGGAACCATGCTGGGTTTCTCCTCTCTCTTCCCTAGAGAGATGGTGGACGCTGCGATGGAAAAACAGAGCTGAAGATAGCTACCGTTTAGTACACCAGGGAGTTACGAAGACATCTGGGCCATCTCATTCAACTGCGGCTAGGCCTTGGTCTTGCCCCCAAGACCTCTGCTCTGTCGAAGGGGGCCACAGGGAAAGACTCCGCCTTCCTTCACTTTGAGAGGCGAGCGTCAGCCCTCCTCCTCTCGCCGGAAGGGAGGTAAGTGAAAGGGGAAACGCTAGGGACAGCGTTCCCCCTCGCTGCTGAAAGTTGGGGGGTACCTGGTGAGCCATTGGCCAACATGGCAGCGCTACCTAGCCGAGGCCTAAGTAGTAGATATACTTTGGGAGGGATATCTTCTCCCCTTCGAGTCGAGGCCACCCCTCACTTCTCATCCGGTCCATCACCAGACGTATGTTCCCGGTTCAGCCAGGGACGTAGCGCTCAAGGAAGTAGTGCAAACTATGCTGAGCAAGGGAGCTGTGGAAATCATGCGAGAACCGTCACAGGTTTCTTACAGCCTGGCTTTTCCTGGTGAAGTCTATGGGGGGCGGGGGCCTGGAGACTGGTGATAGGTCTCTCTTCTTTGAACCGATTCGTTCACCAGGATCAATTCATGATGGAAACTGCACGTTCCGTGCTCAATTCCATCAGGGAGAACGATTTCATGCTTTCGGTGGCCCTGAAGGATGCATATTTTTAAATACCCATCCATTGGTCCTCCAGGAAGTACCTATGCTTTATCCTCGACAGGACAGTGTTCCAATTCAGGGCACTTTGTTTCAGACTTTCGACCCAGCCCCTCAGGTGTTCACACGAGTGTTCACACTGGTGTCAGCTTGGGCCCACTCGGTTGGGATATGTCTTTTGAGGTATCTCAACAATTGGTTAGTCCTGGTGAGCTCTCGCTCGCAGTTGCTACAGGACAGAGATTGCCTCCTCAACTTTTGTTGCAATCTGGGGATCGTGATAAATTTCGAGAAGTCGGACTCTTCCCCCAAACAGAGGATAAAGTACCTGGGCATGCTGATCAACACGGTAGCAGGACGAGTTTTCCCCGCAGACTCGAGGATCAGCAGGTTCAGGCAGGCAGCTCTACGATTTCTGTCATTACAGGAACAGCCAGCTCAGCTTTGGCAAGTCGTGATCAGTCACCTGTCGTCCCTAGAGAAGTTAGTCCTCACAGGCGTCTTCACCTGTGGTCTCTGCAATGTTGACTGAAGGAGTGTGGTCACAGGCAGGTGGGATCCGCAATCCTTCCTAGTTCCTCTCACGGAGAACGTGAGGGAGGATTTAGCCTGGTGGCTAGAGGACAGAACCTCTAATAGGAGTGCAGTGGCACACACTGCACCTCCAGAGATAAGTCTGTTCTTAGGACGCATGGATCGAGGGTCGGGGCGCACACCTGGATGGAGTTGCTGGTTTCAGACGTGTGGGATCGACACAACAAGCACCTTCACATCATCGTCCTGGAACTAGTGGGGCGTCCAGTAGGGGATCTGTTCAACCACCCCGGCACAACAGAAAACTCCCGGTTTTCTTCTCCATCATGCTGGACTCATGGGGCAGCTGCAGAGGACGCATTCCAGCACCCGTGGGACAACCTCGAAGTGTACGCCTTTCCCCTGTCCTGTCTGATTTGCAAGGTGATCAGCAGGGCACTGGTCACCAGCAACCTTCAGTTGATTGTGGGACTCCCAAATGGCCTCAGGCCGTTTGGTATCCAGACCTGCTGGCTCTTCTCTCGGGAGGCAACGTGGGAGATTCCCCATGGCACAACCTGCTGTGCCACAACACGTGGAACTGTACCACCTTGCATTACATTTCCTGTGTCTTCAAGGCTGATGGTTATCCAACATCTCTTGTGAGCGAGAGGCTTTTCTTGCTGAGCAGCAAGAGAGATGGCAGGATACCTCAGACAGTCCTCCAGCGGTATACCAGGGAAAGTGGTCCGTTTTCTGTGGCTGTGGTCGTAGACAGGGTCTCTCTCTCGGCTCAGAATCGCTCTTCAGCAGGTAGTGGATTTCCTAGTCTTTCTTCGCTGAGAGAAGCTCCTCTCCGTTTCGGCAGTTAAGGGATATAGGGCTACTTTAGCCTTAGTCCTAAAGCTGCGGGGTGTAGATATTTCCTCCTCCATGGAAATATCCCTCCTTGAGGAGCTTTGAGAGGTCTTGCCCCACCCAGGGAACTTAGGCCCCTTGAGTGGGATGTGACTCGTCCTAAGGAGTTGACTCGTGGACCCTACAAGCCTCTCCGAGAGTCATCAAACAGGGATCTGACCCTCAAGACCATCTTTCTGCTGGCCCTGGCGTTGGTGAAGAGAGTAGGGGAACTTCTAGGTCTCTTGTTTGATGTTAAACACTCGAGGGGATGGGGATCAGTTATGCTCGATTTTGTCTCAGATTTCGTAGCGAAGTCTCAGAATTCCTCGGTCCCTGACGATAAATTCGAGTCCTTTATGATCCCCTCCCTAGAGGACTTTACTGGTAATGATGCGGAAGAGATGCTACTTTGTCCTGTTAGAGTGCTACGGCGCTATCTGAAGAGAATTCGTCATGTCAGGCCTGAGTGTCGATGCTTCTTTGTTTAGCACAAACGGGGTAACAAGCAAGAAGTGTCCAAGAACACTATTTCTTTCTGGCTTCGTGAGGTAATCAGAAAAGCATACTACTCATAAAGGGGTTTCGACACTGGTACCTTTCGTCCGAGAGCCCACGAACTTAGAGGTGTTGGTCCTACCCTTGCGTTCCGCAAGAACTTGTCGGTATCGCAGGTGCTGAAAGCAGGATTGTGGTCCAACCAGACCACCTTCATCTCCTTCTACCTTCAGGATATTGCTCACAGGTCCTTGGACACTTTTTCCTTGGGACCATTGGTGGTTGCTCAACAAGTTGTGTAGCTTACCCAGCTCCTCTAATGGGACAAGGTTGCACCTTGTCCTTCTGGTGACCGTGTGAATGAAGGGTGAATGAGAGTGTGACTGGCTTCTCTTCCTCTCTTCTTTTCTTTTCCCTTTTCCTCGGGCAGGGAGTGATGGTCGTTACATGCTGGAGAGGGCGACGATGCAGGTAAGCTCCCTCTCCAGGTAAGCTATGTGACTGAGCTCCATTCTTTTCCTTTCATAAGGGATAGAAGCACGTATCTGTCCCTTCTCTAACAAGGTGGAAGTGGACAGCCATAAGAGACAAACCCAATACGATATATTTGTCCTCTTACTTCCGACTATAAGTTCTTGTTTGCTATTCATAAGAGGTTACACATGCCTCCCTCTTATGAATTGGTCCAGAGGTCTGGCTATTGGTCTTGCAGTGATTTCACTCTGATCACTGGACAGAGGCAAGGCTCTCCCCCTTGCTCTTATGACCAAGGAGGGAACCTTGGATGGCTGAACACCAGTCTGTAAAGGACTGATGGTTTGTATAACATGTAGGAACAAATCACAATTTTTGAAAGTAAATTTTATTTTTCCTAACTATACAAACCTGAGGTCCTTTACATATAGGCCCACCTCATGCCACCCCACAATCTGTTCCTGGGCCTAAAGCAAAGTGGAATGTTTACGTCCAGTCGGGCAGGACTCCCAAACTATCAGACAAGCAGTTATTGCCTAACTACCTTACGACCGAGTTCCAGCTGCGCTGCAAGTGGTTCCTTATGAAAAGGACCTCAGGTTCGTATAGTTAGGAAAAATACAATTTACTTTCAAAAACTGTTGTGAATCTTACCTGCCAGATATATATATAGCTGTATTCTCCGAAGTCCGACAGAATTTCAAAACTCCCGGCACACGCAGTGGATCGGCCAGGTGGTAGTACCCACCCCATTCCGCCGCTGGGAGGCGGGCGTAAGGAACCATTCCCATTTTCTGTCAGATATTTTCTGTTGCCAGTGCAGCCAAACAAGTGTTTTCTGCACCTCCGTCATTGGAATTTTGGAACTCTTTTGTCACTTGAGTATCCCGATTGATTTTTGGTTATTTGATTTGGATCGGTGGTTAGGCATACGCTAATGTGGATTTGTTTTGATTTTGGCTCGATTTTTCCTTAAACTTACGATGTCTGGATCAAGTTCGACTAGGCCAGAGTATGTTGTGTTGGAAGAATGCAAGGTTAGGCTACCAAAAACTTCGTAGACCCTCATACAGTGCATACAGTGTGCGCGAATTGTAGGAAACATGTTTAGGTCTTCCTCCAGGTGTGTAACACAAGTTACCCGTCCAGTAGAATTTATCCCTCCAAAGACCTGTGATGCCTTCGGGCCCTACAATAGTGTCTTTGGAGGGTAATACCCTATCTGTGATTCTTAAATCTTTGCATAGCCTGGAATCATGTTTGCATTATAAAGTTTTAATAGTGTAGTGAAGTGTAGTGATAATGCCATGAGTGTTCATTCTATCGCATAAGCGTATAATTTCTCATTGACAAACACTACCGCGTGATGGCTCTCCCTACCTCGGCGAGGCAGAATGTAGTAGGGAGGTAGCTGTCCAAGTCCTAAAATACTCTATTGTTTGTTCATAAAAAACTTACCAGGTCAGATATAATATATCTTATATATATATATATATATATATATCTATATATAGATATATATATTATATATATATATATATATGGAACTATATATATATATATATATATATATATATATATAGATATATATCTGCCGGGTAAGGTGAACAAGCGTTGTTGTATCATAGTAATATTATTTTTTTACCCTTACGTCATATTACTATCAAGCGGTTGTATGGTTCAAGTTATATACTCATACCGTAGTTACTCCTACGGAGGACAACCGAGAGTATGATTATTCTGATTACATTTAATCGGGTTTCCCTATTTTTAAACATTTAAGGTATTGTTATGACAATACCAAGTCAGCCTTTTATATTTAGCAAATTCAGTTTTTTCATACAATCAACTTACCTGTCAGATATATACATAGCTAAGACTCCGTCGTCCCCGACAAGAAATTCAAATTTCGCGGCACACGCTGCAGGTAGGTCAGGTGATCTACCGTCCTGCCCGGGTGGCAGGATTAGGAAACCATTCCCCGCTTTCTATTCATATTTTTTCTGTCGCTTGGAATGTAAACAACGTGCAGTTCCTCCTGACTTGATTTTTGGATTTCATCGCCATCGATCTTCTGGGCTATCTTTTTGCAGGAAGTACTGGATCTTTGGTTCGGCATACGCATATTTAATTTGTTTTTATAACTTTGGCTTCGAAAATTTCGAAGAATTGTTTACGTGTAATACCTACCGATTTTTTTGGTAGACACTCTATAGTTTGCAAGTAAGGAAAAATTTTAATATTTATTCATAATAACTGTAGTAATGTTAGAATTGATTGAGCTAACTCCTTCTTGAGGATGTAAGGAAAGAATAGTTACGCTTCCTTTAGAAGTTTATATAGCTCTCGTACTAACGAGCAGTTAGAGCATTAACAATACTAGTAGTGTGGTATCCTCATCTCCTTACTTCACAGAATCTTCAAATTCATATTGCAATTTGAAGACAAAGGAATGTAGCTCAAAATACGAGCTATTGAAAGGTAAGAAGTGATTTTAGTGTTAGTGCAGTGGAGGGTGCGTTCTGATCGGCTCTGTTTCGCTCCCAGGCCTAGACCTCTTCCAAGCTCACATACCCAGAGGAGAAGGAAAGTCGAAAGCCTTACGGAGGTTATGGAGAATCCCCACCGATCAGGCGTCCCCTCGGCAGGATCTGTAGAACGTCCCAGACTGCCAAGTTCGCCATGAAAGGAGTCCTAATTAGTAGA
>NC_061099.1:20830086-20923144 GCF_015104395.2 Macrobrachium nipponense | reverse complement strand
CATTTTATGATTGTCTCTTGCAAACAGGAACAAGTTCTTGCTTGCTGGTACGAAGAGATACGCTTGCCTCTCTCTTAGTACTTGGCCCAGAGGTCTGACCATTGATCCTGCGGTGCACACCCCGATCAATCGGACAGAGGTTTGGATCCCTCCCTTGCTCTTACGACCAGGGAGGCACTCCAGGGTTGGACGAACACCAGTCTGTTCACCAAAAAGACTCAGATTCCTCCCACCAAGAAGTGAGTCTTCCTATTGTTAAAGGACCGAGGGTTTGTATTACGTATCGGAACAAATGACAATTTGTCGAAAATTGCATTTTTCCTAACTATACAAACCTGAGGTCCCTTTACATATAGTCCCACCTCATGCCACCCCTCACTCTGCAACTTTTGCATGGGCCTAAAGCAAAAGTGATTCTTCACCTCTCGGGCGCGCGCACGATCGGACAAGCAGTTAACTACCGTTCTCCCCTTGTTCGAAGCTTACGACCGTCCCAGCTGCCGCTAGTTACCTTCCTATTGTTAAAGGACCTCAGGTTTGTATAGTTAGGAAAAATGCAATTTTCGACAAATTGTCATATTGTGCTAGAGACTTCCAATTTGTTGCAAAATGAAGGTAAATGCTTGAATATTACTAGAATATAAGCGTTTTAGCTTACAATTGCGTTTTTCGACCATTTCGGTAGAGTCAAATGTGACCGAAGGTTGAAATTTTGGCAATTATCGTTTATTTATATAAAAGAAAAATCTCTCAAAACTGATAAAAGCTACAAACCATGGGTTGTTTTTGGTTGTATTATGCATGAAATTGCGCACATTTCCATATATAAAACTTTATATAACGGCTAATTTTAAAAATGGTGCAAACATTACCTCAATCGCATGTATGATTTTTTCGGAAGAGTTACGCGCGGACGTAAGGAAAAAAGTTTTTCATAAATTCACCATAAATCGAAATATTGTGCTAGACTTCCAATTAGTTGCAAAATTAAGGTAAATGATTGAATATTACTAAAATATAGAGTTTAGCTTACAATTGCATTTTTGACCATTTCGGTAGAGTCAAAGTTGACCGAAGGTTGAAATTTTGGCAATTATCGTTATTTATATGAAAAAATATCTCAAAACTGATAAAAGCTACAATCATGAGTATTTTATTGTTGTATTCTACATAAAAGTGCGCACATTTTCATATATAATACTTCATGTAACGGCTAATTTACAATAGTACAAAAATTATGTCAAAGTGACGAAATAATTTCCGAGATGTGTCACAGATACTTTTTAGTGCGGCAAGAAAGAAATTCGCGCTTTCACGCTTGCTTGCGCCTGCGTAACGATTGTAAACAAAACAACACCTTGATCCGTGAACTCCCAGCATCCCCCAAGGCGCGTGATTCAAAAGTTTTAGGCTGGTAGGCCTATAAGTATTTTTCCGCGAATTTAAAAAAAACTTTTGTAAGTCGATATAAATACGTCCAGTCGGCACACGGGAGCCAAAAATGTCGACGTAAAAATACGTCCAGTCGGCGTAAGAGGGTTAACTACTGGTCCGGTCATTGGTAGTCCCTCTGACTGGGCATAAGCGTTCAAATTTGCTTTCGCTGTTAACTGTTGTTCGCGCAATCTGGATTTATTCTCATTACTTTTAAAAGTAAATTGAATTTTCCCTAACTATACAAACCTAAGTCCTTTTACACTCATGCCCACCTCATACCACCCCTCAATCTGTTACCTGGACCAAAAGTAAAATGGAATGTTTACATCTGGTCAGAGGGACTACCAATGACTGGACTGGTAGTTAACTACCGAACTGCCTTGTTTGAAGATTTCAGTGGCCGTGTCCAGGATACGCCTCAAGCAATTCCTATTGTAAAGGGACTTGGTTTGTATAGTTAGGAAAAATAAAATTTACTTTGAAAAAGTTTTGATTTTCAGTTTAAAAAAAAAAAAAAAAAAAAAAAAAAAAAAAAACGTACTAGTTAGTCAACTTCTGAGGATCTCATGGGTGCATTTTTACCATAACTCTTCATAAAAAATTCTTAACAAGTTTAGTAACTTTGATGATCCCAAGTTTCTGTTTGTTTGTATGGTGTTTTTACATTGCGTGGAACCAGTGGTTACAGTGGGGCATCGCTTAGTTGTGGATCTGCAATCACGGAATCAGTTATTCACAGGTTTTCTCTTGGACCGCTTCTCATGCTATATTGCTGGTATGAATCAAAGCATCGTGGGTTTGTCCTTGTTGCGTGTGTGATATTTACCGGTAGGCTATGCCTCGGCCACGGTCCAATAACCGCCAACATACATGAAAAGACTCACATTATGATATTAACTGACAATAAAGGTAATAAAACCATTCTCACCTTATATATAATTGGCATATCTTCATAATAAATAGCCTATTCAAGGTTTATGTATGACGTTCATTGGTAGGCTAAGCCTAGTTGCAGTGCGATAACCACTAACATACAGGAACAGATTCACATTATGATATTAACTGACAATAAAGGTAATAAAACCATTTTCACCTTATATATTACAGTAGGGCCTCAGGTTACAAAATTAATCCATTCCGAAGCGGCCTTAACCTGATTTTTTCGTATCTAGAACTACGTTTGTTCCGATACGTAATACAAACCCTCGGTCCTTTAACAATAGGAAGGGTAACTAGCGGCAGCTGGACGGTCGTAAGCTTCGAACAAGGGGAGAGAACGGTAGTTAACTGCTTGTCCGATCGTGCGCGCGCCCGCGCGCCCGAGAGGTGAAGAATCACTTTTGCTTTCGGCCGCGGGTGTGAAGGACGTGTTCGTCATCGCTCTCTGCCCGCTTCATCGTCGTATGCTTTGTTTATATTGTGTTTTTTACTAATGGTTTGGTTTGACTTGAAAATGAAACTGTAAGTACACTGTTTTCATTTTCATTACTTAATTATGAATCAACATGGAGCTATCGCCGTAGAGACGGCGATTTCCGCTCTTTTCATGAATGAACCCTTGAATTATGTCTCGGTGCCGAGGGCGGGCGCACTCGCGCCGAGTCATTGTATTTTGGGCGAAAGTGTGTAATTGAAAAGATGTAAGTACTCTTTTTCATTATATTTTTGCCCTGTGCGTTCGTTGCCGAGAGCTTGATTGCGCTCGGCAAGAGCCTCTTATTTTGTATGAATAGAATGCAATGAAAGTGGATTCGCAATGCAGTTTTCTTTTCATTTCATTTATTAATTGCATCAAATTTAATTTTGGATCAATTTTCCGCTCTTACCCGGGAATTAATCCTTACGATTTATTGCTGTGAAAGTGAAAATAGCAAGTGCAGTATTGTTCATTTTCATATATATTTATGATAGCATCATATTATTATGGATCAAGTTCCGCTCTTACCGGGAATTGATTTTTCCCTCTTTAAGTTTCTATGAAGTGAATCGCAAGTGCAGTATTCTGTTTCATTTTCATATTACTTTTCACTGCTGTGCGGGGTAGGGGAAGCGAAGGTCTGCCAGGAAGTCGTCGGAAAGCTCTCCCGCGACTCCCTTGGTGTTTTATCCGATTCTTCGTCTTCTTTCCTGCCCCCCCGCTCAGCTTCCTCGTATTTTGTTTTTGGGGTCTTCTTCCTTCCGTTCGGGGTGGGGCATGTCTCCCCCCCCGTGCGTGAGGGAACCCCTCTTACTAATCTGTCTGTGCTACCGCAGGTGCTACAGCGTGGGAGACGACCTTGGACAGGTATGGACCACTGCGGCTGCGGGGGGCGTGCCTAGCATCCACGATCTGCTGCAGAGTCTAGCGAGGTCTGGGGCGGTGACCTTGGAGTGGGTCTCCACTACAACCTTCACGGCCGCTTATGCTGCTTCCCCCCCGCTGGTCTACACTCCCCATGCTGTGTCGGTGACGCCGTCTGCCGCTTCTAGGGCCGGTCGCCGCCGTACCGAGGAGGGGGGTATGCCGCCGCCGCCTGTGTTTTCTTCGTGTTGCCTGCCCCAGACTTCCGCTGTTCCAGCAGCTCGCCCTGGACGGCCGCCAGTACCACGCTGGCTGCCGATGATTCTACGAGGCGATGGCTGGGCCTGCCGTACCTGTCGCTGATGTGGTTCCCGCTACTGGCTGGCTGTCCCTTCTGTGTTTACCGCTGCCGCTGTTTCCTGCCGCTCCTGAGCTGGTTGCTGTTCCTGTCGCTCCTGGTTCCTGCGCCTGTCCATGCTGGTCCTGCCCATGGTGTCTTCCCCAGTCCCAGGTCCTCCGGACAGGTGCAGTCGGGCCGTGTTGCTTCGGCAATAGGCCCGACTCCGGCCTGGATGGAGGACCTGACGACTGTCCTGCGTGAGCTGACGAAGAAGAGGAAGGTGTCATCTTCGTCTTCGTCTGTTGCTGCCTCTTCCCCTTCGACTTCTAAGGCCCATAAGCCGAAGAAGAAGAAGGCTGCCTCCCCCCTAAGAAGTCTCCTTCGGGAACTTCTAAGGGCCCGTCCCACCGAGGTGGGACGGGGGGTCCTTCTGCTGGTCCTCCTGCTCCTTCGGGAGCGGGGCCCGTCTCCCCTTCCGTAAGGAAGAGATAGACGGGGACCAGAGGAGTATCGGTTAGCTCTGGTACTTCCTCGCCTGGTGCTAGCGGCGATGCCGCTACGCCAGGTTCCGGCTCGGTCTCTCGTTCGCGGGAGATCCCGAGTGTACGCTCTCCCTCGGGAGACCAGTGCAGCAAAGTTTCGGCGCCAGAGTTCGCTCGGCGCCAAGACCACGGCACGGAGCAGAAGGCTGGCGAGAACCGCTCAGGTGACTCTCGCCAGGCCAGCGGCCGCCTCTCGCAGCGACCAGCTGGTAACCGGGTTTTGTTTTTCCCCCTAAGAAGACTCCTTCGGGAACTTCGAAGGGCTCGTCACATTCCGGTGTGACGGGGGGGTTCTTCTGCTGGTCCTCCTGTTCCTTCGGGAACGGGGCCCGTCTCCCCTTCTGAGAAGAAGAAGAAGACGGGGAAGGGGACCAAGGGGTAAGGGTGTGCTGGCTACCGCTGGTACACCCTCGCCTGGTCTTGGCAGCTCTGCTGCTAAGCCAGGTACCGGACTCGGTTTCTCGTCCGCGAGAAGTTCCGAGTGTACGATCTCCTTTCGGGTGACCGGTGCAGCCAAAGTTAAGACGCCTGAGTTCGCTCAGCGTCATGACCGAGGCACGGAGCAGAAGACTGTCAAGAGCCGCTCAGGTGACTCTCGCCAGGCCAGCGGCCGCGTCTCGCAGCGACCAGCCGGTACCTCGGGTGGACGTGACGGTCTCTGACCGGCCACGGGTTGAGGCTGGGAAGAGGTCCCCCAGGTCCCCTCGACCGACGGTACCAGCCTCGGCTGGTACCGGCGGTTTGACGTGCCGCGAGGACGCTCACGGTCTCACGGCGAAAGCGAGCTCTGCAGGTCACCTGACCGCCGCTCCCCCACAGGGACCGGGCGGATACGGTGACCAGCAGCAGCTCGTTCTGACGCACGGGACCGGGGTCGACGTGCTCAGTCGAGCCGCTCGCCACAGGTGAGCGGCACGGCCAGGCCTGCAGATCGATCCCCACCGCGGGTTGGTGATCGGCTGGTGCAGCCCCCCACGGACGCTGGTCCTGCCAGCGAGCGGGGGGGGGGAGCGTCAGGTCTGTCTCTCCACTACCTTCAACTTCCTCGGGCTACACCGGGAAGAGCGAGGTAGCTAGGAGTGATCGTGAGAGGTGCGCCGCTCACGATCCCGTCACGACGCCGCACGTGCCACGTATGGTCTTAGGACCAACCAGGACGTACGCGCAAGTGATTGGAGGCGACCGTCAGGGGGAGAGGGGTAGCGTCAGTTCTGTCTCTCCGATACCTTCAACTTCCTCGGCATACGGCAGGAAGAGCGAGGTATATAGGAGTGATCGTGAGAGATGCGCCGCTCACGATCCCGTCACGACGCCGCACGTGCCAGGTTGGTCTTAGGACCAACCAGGACGTACGCGCAAGTGATTGGAGGCAACCGTCAGGGATCTGTTGCTGGTCCTTCTTCTGAAGGAGGAGGGTCCTGGGAGCTGCTCTTGTTGGAGGGACTGGACGGTCCTACTCCTCAAGACGCTGTAACTTCCGAGATTCAGAGTAACTTTACCCAGGTTATTGCACTGATTCGTCAGCACAACGACCGGGGGGGAAGGATCGCCGCTCCCACCAGCAGAGCCCATGTCTCTGCTCGAGTCGTTTTGGGGCCCGAGAGGGAACCCAAACCGACGGTGGGTATGCCGCAATCGGAGCTTGCCGATTCTGTCTTGAACCAGAGTCTCTCGTATCCGAGGACAAGAAGGCTCTCTCAGTTCTGGCCGGTCGATCAAGCTACTTCCACCCTCCTCTACTGCGACAGCGGCGTTTCTACGTGTTCTTCGGACACCGTATTTAAATACTCCTTCGGTCCTCCTGAGAGGTTTCGACCTCGACGAGGACTGGAATGAGTCGGAGGACGGTATCGGCTCTCTCCTGTCAGGTGTCGATCAGCCCCACCCAGACGACGTTCACAGTGGCGGCAGACCCTTACCTACAGTGATTACCTACAGTGAGAGTTCGTAACCCTCCTCGGGAAAACGTTTTCCCAGACTCTGAGAGGCCATCGCCGCAAGGCGATGGCTGCTCCTACTCTTCTCCAACTGCTAGTTCCACTGGGAAGGCGAGCGAGTATCCAATTCCTTCCCCATTCCCTCTCTCCTTACGGCTACGAGGGAAAGGGGAAGGATCCTACAGAGATTTCTCTGTAGGATCCCACGTTGGGGACTGCGCTACCAGGGGGGGACCTTCGGGTGTACCCTACCTGAACGTAAGCCCCCGGTCGTTGAGGAGGGATCCTGCCCCATTCTCGATTTCTACGGGAATCGAGAGACCACCAGCCGATATCGTTTGACGATTCGTGGGGTGGGGGTTTCGCAGACTGCTTAGAATTCTACGGAATTCTAGCGCATTCAGTGTGTTAGAGTTTCTTACGATCTCCAAACACTTAGGCGAGACCACGGTCCAAAGTGAGCGAGACGAGAATCCCCGATATGTTACACGATAATCGGGAACCTCGCCTATGCTCGAATTCTGGAATTTCTAGCATTAGGAAGAAGACTGCTGCTGAAAGAAGACTATCTCACAGTAGGCGACCAACCTGGAATAGAGAAGAACGGACGGGAATATCCAGTTTGGCTGGAACTATCGTCTTAGTATTCTGTTCACCATTGAAGCTTTCCTTCGAGGAAGACTTCTCCTTCACTCTCTTTAATAGAGAACGAAGGTGGTCGATCTCCAATCCTTTTTGTTTTCTTGAAGGAAAGAATTTAGGATGGAGATCGTTGTTCAGAATCCTACAAATATACTACGTATATTAACCTCGCGACATGATTCTGCTAAGCAGTTGAATGGTCCGAGGGTAGGCGCATATCCTGGTTATTCTACGGATTGCGACTTAGACGAAAAGTATTCTAATTGAACTGCAACCCGGGTTGCCTGCAACTCCCAGGAGTTTCCAGTTTCAATTTTATATACTTATGGTGTTGTCACAACAACACCATTTAAGCTTTTATATTTACCGAAATTCGTTTCGCTTAAATATAATTGCTCGAGCATATCTTTTTATGCTCGGTGGTTCTAGCCGAACGCATTCCTTCGTGGAAAGGATTACTTGGCAACTCAGGATGACGAGTCAGCGACAGCTACTGCGTATGAATTGCCCGAGGCATTTCAGTATCAGCTGCCGCTTTGAGATAGACGGTTGTTTATGTCTTTCTCACCTGCTTTGATTGAATAACACCGTCTCTGCCCAACAATCACGGACTTAAGTCTCTGATTAACGGGGATTCTCGCATACATGAATGACCATCTACTGCTGAGAAACGCTAGTATTCATCGTCTTCGGTATTGCGAGAATTTTAAACAGAGATATCTATTCGACTCTCATCTTTCTGTTTACCACACGGTAACAGAATTCTGTAATAGTCTCTTGCTGCATCGTATCCCGATAATGCGAATGATTTTTGCGGAATCTGAGTTTGTCCTCAAAATATCTTGTTATTCGGAGGTGTACAATTGTTCATTGTTCACCTACCCCGGATTAGCAGATGTATTGAAAGACATCGCCTAGCCACACCTGCCAGCTCTACTTCCAAACGTTCAGCCCATGAGAAGCAGTTTCTTCAAGCGGCTCTCCCCTGTTTCATTACTGAAGAACGCCCCGCTTTCATTGCACAACGGACAGCAATGAAATGGCGGTTAGCGTTTTCAGTCATTTGTAAGCACAGGTTTAGAATCTTGAGATTCCTTCTCTCGATTCAGCTGGAAGACGTAGGTTGCATTCATTGCCTACCTTCGTCTTCAACGTCACATAGTGTTGTTTCTCCTTAAGCTGAGATTCAACGTCTATGAGATTTTCTTGCCATCAGGGACCTCGGTCTTTTGAAGGCAATTGACTTTCGCCTTTTGAGCTTATGCATTAAGAGAATCATCGCCGCGCCGTCCGGCATCGGTGACTAACAAATATTTTATTTGTTTGGTCTCTCAGCATAACTCTTTAAAGGGCGAAGGTCACGTGACTTACCCGGATGCTTGGACAACTTGCCTCTACTGATTCCGAACCAGTCAGTCGGCAGCTGTCAGAGCGCCGAGTCAGTTACGAACTATGCTGTGGACTTAGTTCGGTTGTTCCAGAGCAATCATTACTTCGTCTTAATAGCTTGTCAGTATGAGTACTGTACATAACCAAAGTCGAGAAGAGGGATAGGTCATACGACTATTCCTTCTTTTTCGTCTTAGGTAACTGCATGACTTCTCTTGAGAAGTCAAGCACAAAGGGATGGGGATTTGTGACGCTCGATTTCGTACCGATCTTCGTAGCGAAGACTCGGAACCCTTCGGTAACTGACGATTGGTTCGAGTCCTTCACAATACCCTCCCTAATGGACGTCACCGCCTCCGATACGAAGGCTATGCTGCTTTGTCCTGTGAAGGTGCGACGGAGCTGTCTGAAGAAACTCGACACCCAGGATGAGTGTGGACGCCTCTTCATCATTCTCTCGCGTTCCGCAAGAACTTCTCCGTGGCGCAGGTAATGAAGGCAGGCGCCTGGTCCAACCGGACCGCATGCACCTCCTTCTACCTTCAGGATATTGCCCACAGTTCCTTGGATCTTTTTCCTTGGGAACCGTGGTGGTTGCTCAACACGTTGTGTAGTTAACCCAGACCCTCGGCACGGCTGAACAGCATCGAGTCCTGGTGTGACCGTAAGAATGGATGAGGAATGAGAGTGTGACTGGCTCCTCTTCCCATCTTTTTCTTCCCTCTACCTTTGGGTAGAGGGACACGGTCGTCACCCTGCTGGGTAAGGACGAGATGCAGGTGAGCTACTCAATAGAGCACCATCCTATCCCTTGTCAGTATGGGGATGATAGGAGTAAATATCCACCACTTCCTCCAACAAGGGAGGAGGAAGTGGATGCCAAATTGAGACAAACCCATCATTTTATGATTGTCTCTTGCAAACAGGAACAAGTTCTTGCTTGCTGGTACGAAGAGATACGCTTGCCTCTCTCTTAGTACTTGGCCCAGAGGTCTGACCATTGATCCTGCGGTGCACACCCCGATCAATCGGACAGAGGTTTGGATCCCTCCCTTGCTCTTACGACCAGGGAGGCACTCCAGGGTTGGACGAACACCAGTCTGTTCACCAAAAAGACTCAGATTCCTCCCACCAAGAAGTGAGTCTTCCTATTGTTAAAGGACCGAGGGTTTGTATTACGTATCGGAACAAATGACAATTTGTCGAAAATTGCATTTTTCCTAACTATACAAACCTGAGGTCCTTTACATATAGTCCCACCTCATGCCACCCCTCACTCTGCAACTTTTTGCATGGGCCTAAAGCAAAAGTGATTCTTCACCTCTCGGGCGCGCGCACGATCGGACAAGCAGTTAACTACCGTTCTCCCCTTGTTCGAAGCTTACGACCGTCCCCCCCAGCTGCCGCTAGTTACCTTGACCTATTGTTAAAGGACCTCAGGTTCTGTATAGTTAGGAAAAATGCAATTTCGACAAATTGTCATTTTACATGTAAATTGCCTTATTTGTTCCAAGCCCTACAAAAAACACCGCAGTAAATTTTATAATAAAGCTAAATTGACCAGTAAATAATGAAATGCAACAATTTGGACCATTCAATACCTAACATAATCATGACTGTACCTGTAAATAAAGTGTATTAGTGTACAGGGTAAAATACTGTACATACATGTACATACAAATGTAGTTAAATATGGAACCTTACCTTTTGAGTGAGGCGATGTTCAAAAATGGCGACAGAGGAGGAGGACAAATGGCAGAAAACATGAACACTTAACTTTATGAAACATTAAAAAATGGCAGAAAACATTAACACTAAACTTTATGAAACACATTAACAAATGGCAGAAAACATTAACACTTCTTGATTATCTCCATCTTAGTCTCCATAGAAATCCTCTTCTTTCCGTGAACTTCAGCAACATTCTTGGGACCTATGGCTAATAACGTAAGTAATCAAGTTCACACACAACACGATAAATTAACTTACAGTACAATGAAAGCGAAACAACTAACACGAATTTACGTTAACAAACGAAATATATGTGAACGAACGAATTCCAGGTGTTTACGATAACGCTGCCGCAAAAAATGGTCAAGGAATGCCTTTATATAGAGGCATGATGGGACAGTGCTGACCAATAGGAGAGCAGGATCTTACGGCGGGTGGGCTAGCATCAGGAACTAACTGGGAGAGCAGGAGGATGGTGGCCAGTCTACTGAGTGTGCAGTGCACGAATTTTTAAATTGTCTTTGCTTTCGTAACCTGAATTTTTCGTACGTAGGGACTTTTGTATGTAGAGGTTCTACTGTATAGTCATATCTTCATGATAAATAGCCTATTCAAGGAATAATTCCGCATCACTGCACTCAACTTATACTTCGAGTGCCAGCCACAAAATGTAAACCTAATTTGAAAATGTAGTATGTATATATGGTTGCGTTCACAGCAACCTTTTTTTATGTGTAGTAGTGTAATTATGGTAGTAATAACATTAAGGCTAAAATTAATTCGAACTTCATTATTATTTTGGTAGTATACGTGTATAACTTCTCTGAACAATGCAGTCATACAAACGATAATTGTCATAGATTATCGTATTGTTGTTTCCTATTGGTGACAAAGCGTAAAAGAAATACGTAAAACCATTTTTTACCTTATATATATTATCGTTATATTTTCATAATAAAAAGGCTATTCGTGGAGTACGAAATTCCATATCAGTGAAATCACCTTTTATATATGCGAGGCCAGCCAGCTGACAAAATGAACGAATGTATGTGAAAATCAAATTATGGTAGCGTTCACAGCAAGATTATCTTTCGAAATATTAATATGTAATACTAGTCATGGTAGTAATAATGTCTGGAATATAGGCAGTCCCCGGGTTACGACTGGTTCGGCTTACAACGTTCCGAGGTTAAGGCGCTTTTCAGTTATGTTCATCAGAAATTATTTCCAGGGTTACAGTGCCTACAACACTGATCTGGCAGAGGAAATATGACACCAAAAATGCAAAATAATCAATATCTGAAGTTTTTTTATGAAAAATGCAATAAGAATGCAGTTGTTCCGACACGGCATACAAACCTTTGGTCCTTTTACAATAGGAAAGGTACTAGCGGCAGCTGGATAGGTCGTAAGCTTTCGAACAGGGGATTGGGTAGTTAACTGCTTGTCCGACAGGCGCGCGCGCGCGACTGGGAGGTAAACAAACCACTTTTGCTTTCGGCCTGCTGGCGTGTAGACGTATCATCGCTCTCTGCCCGCTTCATCGTCGTTGCTTTCGCATGGTTGTGTTTTCTTTTTCTATTTATCTAGTGAAACTGAATTGTAAGTACAATCATTTCATATTTATTTCCATTGAATTCAATTGTGAATTAAAGGATCTTGGTTTCTCCACGCCCTCCGATTACCCGAGTGCCGGGTCTGAAGGGCGTAAGTGCTGGGAATTCATTTTCCCCAGAAATGATCCTCGTATTGTGTATGCTCGGTGCCGAGGGCGGGAGAGCGCTCGCTCCGAGCTTATATTTTGGTTGGAAATGTGTAGATGAAAATCGTAGTAAGTGCCCTTTTCATTTATATTTTTTTTTTTTGACCTGTATGCTCGTTGCCGAGCGAATGCGCTCGGCACGAAAACTTATTCTGTATGGAAGTGGAATCGCAAGTACAGTATTCTTTTTCATTTTCATATATTTATTTTGATTGTAGCAATACTCATTTTGGATCAGTTTCCGCTCTTACCCGGAAATTGATCCTTTCCCCTTTTTATTTGAATGAAGTGAAATCGCAAGTGCAGTTCTTTTTCATTTTCATATTTTATTGAGATTGCATTATTTACTTGGATCAATGTTTCCGCTTTTTCCCGGGAATTGATCCTTCCCCTTTTTATTTTGTATGAAGTGAAATCGCAAGCGCAGTATTCTTTTTCATTTTCATATATATTTGATTGCATCAATTCATTATGGATCAAAGTTTCCGTTCATAATCGGGAATGGATCCTTTTACCCTTGCGCTCGGTACCGAGGGCGCAAATGCGCTCGATCCGAGCCCTTATTCATTGTGAAGTGAATCGTAATGCAAGATTCTTTTTCATTTTATTCCTTTTATTATTGATTGCATCAATATTTATTTGGTTCAAGTTCCGCTCAGTCAGGGAATTAATTCCTTATTGCCCTTGCATTCGGGCCGAGGGTGGGCACGATTGCTCTCGGGCTCTTATTATTATTGTTGGGTACATGGATAGCAGATCTTACGTCTGTCCTGAGGAAGCTGACGAAGAAGAGGAGGAAGGGTGTCGTCGTCATCGTCGTCGTCTTCATCTTCTTCATCGTCGTCGGCTGCCGCCTCTTCCCCTTCGACTTCTAAGGCTTCCACAGCCGAGGAAGAAGAAGGTTGCCTCCTCCCTTCTAAGAAGTCTCCCTCGGGAGCTTCTCGGGACCCGTCTCACCTCGGTGGGACGGGAGGGTTCCTTCCGCTGGTCCTCCTGCTCCTTCGGGAGCGGGGCCCGTCTCTTCTTCCGCAAGGAAGAAGACTACGGGGACCAGAGGGGTACCGGCTAACACCGGTACTTCCTCGCCTGGTGTCAGTGGTTCTGCCACTGCATCAGGGTCCGTCTCGGCCTCTCGTTCGCGGGAGGTACCGAGTGTACGGTCGCCTACCAGCGACCGTGCAGCCAGGAACCAGACCTCTGAGCCCGCTCAGCGTCAGGTTCACGGCACGGGGGCGGAAGACTGGTGACAGCCGCTCACGCGACTCTCACCAGACCAGCTCTCGCCTCTCGCGGCGACCAGCTGGCTACCCAGGGACGTGACGGTCCCACGACCGGCCACGGGCTGAGGCTGGGAAGAGGTCCCCCCACCCCGTTCGCCGGTGCCAGCCACGGCTGGAACCAGCGACGTGACGTGCCGTGAGGACAAGCACCGGTCTCACTGTGACAGTGGAGCCTGCAGGTCGCCTGACCGTCGCTCTCACAGAGAGCGATCGGATACGGCAACCAGCACCAGCTCTTCTGACACTCGAGATCGGGGCCGCTGTGCTCAGTCCAGCCGTTCTCCACAGCGAGACGGTTCGACCAGGCCTGCAGCTCGATCGCCACCGCGGGTTGACGATCGCCTGCAGCCCTCCAAGCCTGCTGGTTCTGCCAGCGAGCGAGGAGGGAGCGTCAGGTCTGCCTCTCCCGTACCTTCAACCACTCGGTTTACACCGGGAGGAGCAAGGTATTGAGGAGTGATCGTGAGGGGTGCGCCCCTCATGATCCCACCACGACGCCCTACGTGCCAGGCACGGTTCTTGGACCAGCCAGGACGTATGCGCAAGTGGATGGAGAAGACCGAGAGGGCTGTCGCTTGTTCCCCCTTCTTAGGAGGAAGGTTCTCGGAATTATGCTCTTGTTCGAAGGGCTTAACGGTCCTACTCTGCAAGATGCTGTGACTTCCGAGATCCAGAGGAACTTTGCCGAGGTTATGGCGCTGATTCGTCAGCACAACGACCTCGGGGAAGGATCGCCGCTCCCACCAGCAGAAAGCCACGTGTCGGCTCGAGTCGTTTTGGGGCGGCCCGAAAGGGAACCCAAATCGACGGTGGGTCTGCCGCGATCGGAGCTTGCCGACTGTGTTGAACAGGTAGTCTCTCGTCTCCGGACAAGAAGGCTCTCTCAGTTTTCTGGCCGGTTCGAAACAGCTACTTCACCTCCTCTACTGCGACAGAGGCGTTTTCTACGTGTCTTCGGACACCGTATTTGAATACCCCTTCGCCTCCTCCTGAGAGGTTTCGACCTCGACGAGGACTGGAATGAGTCGGAGGACGGTATCGGCTCTCTCCTGTCAGGTGTCGATCAGCCCCACCCACCCGACGACGTTCACAGTGGCGGCAGACCCTTACCTACAGTTATGAGTTTTGTAACCCTCCTCGGAAAACGTTTTTCTCCTGACGATACGTTTTCCCAGCCTCTGAGAGGCCATCGCCGTAAGGCGATGGCTGCTCCTTTTCTTCTCCAACTGCTAGTTCCGCTGGGAAGGCGAGCCAGTATCCAATTCCTCCCCCATTCCCTCTCTCCTTACGGCTACGAGGGAAAGGGGAGGGATCCTACAGAGATTTCTCTGTAAGATCCCACGTTAGGGGCTGCGCTACCGGGGGGACCTTCGGGTCCTACCTGACGTAAGCCCCGGTCGTTGAGGAGGGATCCTGCCCCTTTCTCGATTTCTACGGGAATCGAGAGGACCACCAGCCGATATCGTTGACGAATTCGGTGGGGGGTTTCGCCAGAGTGCTTAGAATTCTACGGAATTTCTAGCGCACTCCAGTTGTGTTCGAGTTTTTTACGATCTCCAAAAAACTTAGCGAGACCAACGGTCCCAAGTGAGCGGAATCCCCGATAATTGTTACACGATAATCGGGAACCTCGCTTATGCTCGAATTCCTGTAATTTCTAGCATTTGGAGAAGACTGCTGCTGAAAGAAGAGTATCTCACAGTAGGCGATTAACCTGGAATAGAGAAGAACGGACGGGAAACTTCCAGTTTGGCTTGAACTATCGTCTTCGGTATTCTGTTCACCATTGAAGCTTTCCTTTGGGAAAGACTTCTCCTTCACTCTCTTGACTAGAGAACGAAGGCGGTCGATCTCCAATCCTTATTCTCATTCCTCGAGAGAAAGAATGAGGATGGAGGTCGTGGTACAGAAACCTACAAATATACTACGTATATTACCCTCGCGACATGATTCTTTTAACAGTTTGAATTGCCGGGGGGTAGCGCATACCGTAGTTAACTCTACGGTTTGTGACTGAGACGAATTGTATCTTAATTGAACTGCAACTCGGGGTTACCTGCAACCTCCCAGCAGTTATCAGTTTCGATTTTAGATACTTGGTATTGTCATGACAACACCAAATCAGCTTTTGTATTTACCGAAATCCGTTTCGTTTAAATATAATTGCTCGAGCGTATTCTTTATGCTCGATGGTTCTAGCCGAACCCACATTCCTTCATGGAATAATGGATTACCTGCCACTCAGGATGACGAGTCACCGAGAGCTACTGCGTATTGAACTGCCTGATAGCAGCTCAGTATCAGCTAGGTCTCGGAGATGTACGGTCGGTTACGTCTCTCTCCCCTGGTTTGATTGACTACCGAACCGTATCTCTGCCCAACAATCAGGGGACTTAGGTCTCTGATTAACGGGGATTCTCGCAATAATGAAGGACCATCTACTGCTGTGACGCTCGATTTCATCGCCTTCGACATTGCGAGAATTTTCAACAGAGATATCTCTTGGACTCTTTCATCTTTCTGTTTACTGCACGGTAACAGAAGTCTGTACTAGTCTCCCGCTGCATCGCACCGCGATAATGCGAATGATTTTTGCAGACATCTGAGTTTGTCTTCAAAATATCTCGTATTCGTAGGTGTGCAATTATTCATTGTTCGCCCCGAATTAACAGATGTGTCAGAAGACATCGCCTACTCTCCGACCGGACAGCTCTACTTCCAAATGTTCAGCCCATGAAAAGCAGTTCTTCAGGCAGTATTTCCCTGTGTCTTCATTACTGAAAACCGCTCCGCTTTTATTGCAAACTACGATTCCATCACCGGACAGCAATGAATAGCGGTTAGCGTTCTCAGTCTTTGTAGCACAGGTTCAGAATCTTGAGAATCCTTCTCTCGGTTCAGCTGTGAAGACGTAGGTTGCTTTTTCTGTACCTTCGTCTTCAACGACACATAGTGTTGTTTCTCCTTAGCTGAGAATCAACTATACTATGAGATATCTTGCCATCAGGGACCTCGGTCTCTAGAAGGCAATTGACTTTCGCCTGTTGGGCACATGCCTTAAGAGAATCATCACCTCGCCTTCTGGCATCGGTGACAAACAAATTATTTGTTTAGTCTCTTGGCATAACCCTTTTAAGGCGAAGGTCACGTGACTTGCTCGTGTGCTTGGACAACTTGCCTCCTACCGAACGCAGTCAGTCGGCAGCTGTCAGAGCGCCCAAGTCAGTTACGAACTTCGCTGTGGACTTAGTTCGGTTGTTCCATAACAATCTTTTCTTCGTCCTAACGGCTTGTCACAGTACCCATACCATCGACACCCACCATTGAGTGTCGGTGTCCTATCCACTACCGAGAGGGGATAGGAGAATGTGAGACACTTCGCTGCAGACGGATAGACCAGTATGGGTACAGGACATCACCGAAGTCGAGAAGAGGGATAGGTCATACGACCATTCCCTTCTTTTCCTCTGAGGTAATTGCATGACTTTTCCTGCGAAGTCAAGCATCCAGGGGATGGGGATTCGTGACGCTCGATTTCATACCGACTTCGTAGCGAAAGACTCAGAACCCTTCGGTTCCTGACGATCGGTTAGAGTCCTTCACAATCCCCTCCCTAATGGACTTCACTGCCTTCGATGCGAAGGAGATGCTGCTTTGTCCTGTGAAAAGCGCGACATCCCACGATGAGTGTTGAAGACTCTTCGTCAGCACCAAGATGACCTAGAAGTACACTCCCTCGAGTTACACAAGAACTTCTCCGTGGCGCAGGTACTGAAGGCAGGGGTCTGGTACAACCAGACCACTGGCACCTCCTTCTACCTTTTGGATATTGCCCACAGGTCCTTGGATCGTTTTCCTTGGACCCGTGGTGGCTGCACAACGTTGTGTAGCTAACCCAGACCCTAGCAGGCTGAACAGCATCGAGTCCTGGTGTGACTGTAAGAATAGATAAGTGAATGAGAGAGTGACTGGCTTCTCTTCCTATCTTTTTCTCCCCCTCTACCTGTGGGTAGAGGGATACGGTCATCACCTTGCTGGATAAGGACGAGATGCCGGTGAGCTACTCGACAGAGCCCCATCCTATCCCTTTCACTAGGGATGGGCGCGAATATCCAACCAGATTCCCTCCTACAAGGGGGGGGAAGTGTGGATGCCAACAAGAGACAAACCATAACTTTATGTTGCCCTCTTGCAAATAGGAACTTGTTCTTGTTTGCTGGTACGAAGAGATACGCTTGCCTCTCTCTTAGTACTTGGTCCAGAGGTCTGACCATTGATCCTGAGGTGCACACACCCCGATCAATCGGACAGAGGCTTGGATCCCTCCTCGCTCTTACGACCAAGGAGGCATTCCAAGGTTGGGCGAACACCAGTCTGTTCACAAAAGACTCAGATTCCTCCACCAAAGAAGTGAGTCTTCCTATTGTAAAAGGACCGAAGGTTGTTTGTATGCCGTGTCGGAACAAATGACAATTTGTCCAAAATTGCATTTTTCCTAACTATACAAACCTGAGGTCCTTTTACACATAGTCCCCACCTCATGCCACCCCTCACTCTGCAGTTTTTGCTTGGGCCAAAAGCAAAAGTGATTTGTTTACCTCCCAGTCACGCGCGCGCGCCTGTCGGACAAGCAGTTAACTACCGAACCCCTTGTTCGAAAGCTTACGACCTATCCAGCTGCCGCTAGTACCTTCCTATTGTAAAAGGACCTCAGGTTTGTATAGTTAGGAAAAATGCAATTTTGGACAAATTGTCATTTTACATAGCTTTGAATGTACCCAAAGCATTAAAAGTAAGGTTTTCTTAGGATTTTTGACGATGTTCCGGCTTACAACGCGTCTCAAGAACAGAACCCCCGTTGTAACCCAGGGACTGCCTGTATACGCAACATTCATTTTCAATACAATATATCATTGTTATTTTTGTAGTAAATAATAGTTTACAGTGATCATAATATTATGTACTCTGCATTGTTGGGGTTTGTGGCAGCGATGAAACAAACAAAATTAACGTTTTCCTTTTAGGCTACGTGTTTAGGAAAAACATGGCATAGAATCAGCTTTGCAACTTCGTTTGTTTTGATATTTTCAATGATACAGTAACTATCATTTTTACTACTAACACCCTCTTCACATAACTAATGTACGGTTGCATAGTAGTACAATGCACTGATCTGTTGAGTCCAGCGTTACCAATTTTGCATTTTTAATGCTAGCTTTCATTTTCTTGAGATAATTAGCAAGAAAATTTTCAATCTATCATCTGGCAGGAAAACTTGCATTTGTTTTCAAATACATTTAGCATACGTATTTTGACATCAGATCTTTGTAATGTTGAATATTTCTTTTATTCTACTATGTTTGATATATCATGTAAGAAAAAAGAACAAAATCTTGCAAAACCATTTTCAGGAGTTGAACCTATTAGATTTCGAAATTATTAGAAATCATGTAACATAATGTACAAGTACACTCCGTATGTTAGGAACATGTTTGAATCGAAAAAGAGAGCAATCGGTTGAAATTGCTGGGTGGCAATGTTGTGTATGATGTGAATTTTTTTAGCTTTTTATGGAGCAAAATCTAGCAAGAAATTGCCATTCCCATTTGGCAACACTGGGCGGGCCTACCCACGTTTGTTTGTTGTTGTTTTGAAGTGCAGTGTTCGCTGCGTTCTTTAAATTGTTCCCATATAAATGAGTTAATTATGTGGCATCCAAAAGCCCTGATTCTTTTACTCTTATGGGAAAGAAGCCTAAACATCAGATGAAGGTTATTACATGTAATATATTAACGTGTTGTGGAGAAGGGAAGAGATGTTTCGCTGCATGCTGCTGGTAGCATTATATTTATTATTCATCCGATTGCACTGCAAAATCGTTGCAATCTTTATCAACATAGATTGGTGGTGATGATTACCCATATGATTTGCAGAATTTTGATATTTCTCTTACCTCTCTCCCTCTCTTTCCTTGTAAAAGAAAAGAGGCCCATGTGAGTACGTCTAGCTGTAATCCATAGGCTACATATGCACAGTAGTATGTATACTACATATATTTTTAAAGCTTATTTTGCAGAATAACTTAGAAACTGTCTTGAATTTAGTTTAAGGTGATAGTTGAAGACATATTTGGTGTTTGAACTAAAGTAGGCAGTTATAAACATTGGAATAGTGGTGTCTTGGGTGGGTTAACTGTTAAAGTAGGCAGTTTTAAGCAATTTTTGAGGGGGTGGGGTACCAGGATAGAACGGGTATTTACTTATCACGGGAGCTCTGGGCCCTATCCCCCGCGATTATCGAGACCCTACTGTATTCAGCAACGGGACCAACGGCTTTACGTGACTTCCAAACCACGTCGAGAGTGAAGTTCTATCACCAGAAATACACATCTCTCACCCTTCAATGGAATGCCCGAGAATTAAACTTGCGGCCACTGAGGGGGCAGGCCAAGACCATGCCGACCACGCCACTGAAGAGTATCCCAAGTTTATGTGAAAGTACTAAAAATGATTTTTAATAAGAAATAACTTTTATTGATTTATTACAGGATTCATGGTAACCTTGTAATACGCAGTGAACTACAGACAATATCGGTACTAGTTTGTTCATTGGAAGGATTAAATCTCATTTGTTTCATTATAATCCCATTAATCCAAAGGCTATTGATCTGACCAATTACGTAACAATAAGTGTTGACGCTTGTCTATTTTAGCTGTTGTAAATGCAAATTATTGCCCCCACCTTCAAGGAATACAGATATGTACCAACATGGAATTCCATGTTGGCCACTCAAATCTCATAATAGGGACTTCACTCTTGTCCTGAAATGTCTGAGGGGGTGGCCTTATAAATCTTTCCAGCAATCTGCTGGATCTCACGTTGTGTTTAGTCTTTTTACATATAAACTATGGGCAACTTTTGGAAGAGTAATTAGACACACACACAGACAAAGGTTGATCATCAATAGGTTTGTCATTTTGCTCCTCCTTGTAAAGTGAACACGAAGACCTTTTATAACCAGGTCCATACCACAGCACCCTCCATTATACCTTTCTCATCTTGGGTCTCCAGCTACTAGAATATCTTGCTTTGTTCAGTAAGGGTAGTCAGATTTTATATGCATAGGATCAGAGTCCTCAGAGAAATGACTTGCAGGACTGTTCTTGCTTGTCGGTTATTGAAAGTAAATGATGACTAAAATAATGGTTTGTTTGGCTGCAGCAAGTGATCGATCCTTAATTGGCTGGGGTAATGTTGTGACGGGGTTTTTGTTTCCTAACAGTGTAATGGATTAAGTGGAACAGGCAGGGTTGCAAGCCTACAAAGTCAGTTCACTGTTAATATTGCCTTTAAGTATACCATGATGAATTATCCTCATGTTTCAATTATATAACTTACCCGGTGGTTACATATAAGCTGTCGTCTCCTGACGTCATGGCAGAATTTGAAATTCGCGGTAGCGCTAATGGTTTGACAGATGATCCCTCTACTCCCGCCCTCTACCGGGTACCGGGAACCATTCCAACAATAAATCAGAAGTTTCCTGCCGTCGGAACCGGTAACACGGTTCCTCTGCTGGTTGGAATTTGGATTTGATCATCTTGGTTTTCTCCTTTTGTGATGTACCTTGAGTTTACTGATCTTTTTGCTAGCACAATAGTTATTTTGGTTTTGATATTGTTGTTCTTTTTAGGAATTATTTTGAATTCTTCACGATGTCTGACACCGGCTCTGTTCAGTATAGGGTGTGTAGTAGTGGGTGTAAGACTAGACTTCTTAAAGCTTCACTTGATCCTCATTCTACTTGTGTTAGTTGTAGGGGACGTGAATGTTCTTTTGAGAATAGGTGTGAAGAATGTAAGTCTCTAACATCTCACGAGTGGAAGGCACTGGGAAAAGTATATGAGAAAGTTAGAAAAAGATAGAATCAGAAAGGCTTCACAGAGATCTTCTTCTAAGTCAGTGAGTAGCCAGGATATTCCTCTGAATTCTGTTAATCCTGTTCCTATTAACCCGTAGTGGTTGCTCCTGCCCTCGAATCTGTATCTCCCGATCCCAATCCCGTGCAGTATTACGAGCCGATATGGACTCGAAATTTGTCTCTTTCCTCACCACTATGCAGAAAATGGGTGAGACAGTGCAAGAAGTTTTGGTAGTTAGTTAAGTGTGATAAATACTTAGTGCAAGTGTAGTGGAGGAGGTGGTTGTTCGGCCCGTTCGTTTCTCCTAGGTCTAGGCCCCTGTCAAACTCCCAGATCCTGGGAGGAGGCATGCCGAAAACTGAAGGGAGGCGAGCGGGATCTGCTCCCGAGCAGGCCGCCCCCTCAAGCAATCCTGTAGCCGTATCCCAGGATGCTGTCGCTCACCATTGGAAAGGTGTTGCGAGGAAGTGTTTTTCGTCAAGCGACTCTAGTTCAGATGTTTCCTCTTATAGAGGTTGGCGTAATAAGACTTCTTATAGAGGTTGGCGTAATAGACCGCTGAAAAGGTCTCGCGATGTTTCGCCTGCTGCGGTTCCCAAGAAGGTGGCGGCTGCCGAACCTTCTTGTAGTTTTTGGGAGGAGCCTGAAGCTTTTTTCTCCGGCGGCGGTTTCGATTTATCGCCCTTCTCTCATAGAAGTGGAGAAGCCGAACACGCACATCCTTCGGAGCCTTCTCCAGAGCCTCCTCAAGCGATAACTCCTGTGGCTCCAGACGTGTTTGTGGATCATCCTTCTACTCCTCCCGCGCCTTCTACGTCGGTGGATCCTCAACCTTCGGTGTTTGAACAGATGAATGCCAAGTTAGGCAGTATCTTGGAGCTTTTTGGCAAGTCTCTTTCGTCTCCGAATGCGCTCCCGACCGCCTTACATCTTCCGCAGACTACTGTGCAGTCCTCTTCGCAGGCTCCTTTTCAGTCGCCTCTTCAGGCTCAGACTCTCCATGTGACTCCTCTTCAGACGCCACTTCAGGCGCCTGGTCGGACTCCTTTCCTGACTCCGTCTATGGCGCCACGTCAGGCTCTCGCTCGAGCGCCAGCTCAGCCGCCAGCTCAGCCGCCAGCGCGGCCGCCAGCTCAGCCGCCAACGCAGCCTCCAGCTCAGCCGCCCGGAGGATTCGTCTCAGTACAGGCTCAGACGTCTTCTCCTGCTTTCTCACACCCTCCTCGGACGCGTCAGGGTGTGACTTCGCCGAACAGGATTCCTCTTCCGATGGAAGGAAGCTTCGGATTTGGAGGAAGAAGGAGAAGTACTTACAGAAAAAGACAAGCATTTGTCGGGGTATAAACTCCTTTTACGATCCTTCGTTGACAACTTTGGAGATTCTTTTGCGCCTTCCGTTCCAGTTTCTCCTAGTTCGCAGTGGAAAAAGGACAGTAAGCCTGACGCCTCGTCCTCGTTCACTGCGTCTCGTCTCTCGACTTTCGGCTAAGAAAGCTATCAAGAAAGTTAACGCTTGGCTTTTGGAGAAGAGGGAACAGGGGAAAAATGTTTTTTGTCTTCCCCCACCCCCTTCGAGACTTTTGTCAAGGAGCCGTGTCTGGTATGACACTGGAGAAGTTTTTCCCTGGGTGTGACTGCCTCCGCTCAGGGAGACTTTTCTAGTCTCGTGGACTCTTCCCGCAGAGCAGCCCTTAATACTCTAAGATTTTCTTTTCATCAAATGAACTGGAGGATCTTTGCAAGAGTGTTTTCCGTGTTTTTGAAGTTGTTAGCTTTCTGGATTGGGCCATTGCTTCGCTGGCCAGGAAAGTCAAGTCATTTTGACTTTCGGAGGAGCAGTTGAAGGATTTTGCCTCTGTACTGGATTGTATCGATAAAGGCATCTGTGATGGAGCTTCGGAGCTCGCTGCCATTTTCGCCTCTGGAGTGTTGAAGAAGAGACAGCTTTGGTGCTCCTTCTTGTCGAAAGGGGTTTCATCGAACCAGAAGTCTGCCTTGCTCTTCTCTCCTTTGGATAAAAAACACCTTTTTCCGCAAGAGATTGTGAGCGAGATCGCTCAATCTTTAACACAAGAAAGCGACCCAGGATCTTTTATCACAGTCAGTGAAGAAGCCCAGGAAGATAGCTCCGGTTCTTTCTGCTTCTCGGAGTGCTCCCTCCACGGAAGCTCCTAAACCATTTCGAGGGAGAGCTCCCGTTCGATCTTTCTCCAGGTTTCGTGGAGAGGTAGAGCCTCTTCAAAAGAAAACCACTCCCTCTTCCATCAAGAAATAGGCCCGTAGTCCTCCCACAGCAGTAGGAGCCAGATTAACCACCTTTTCTGGCAGACCTGGTTTCATCTCGGAGCGGATCCTTGGACGGTCCCCCCAGGTCCTGAGGAAGGATACACCATTCCGTCATCAAGCACCCCCCTCTCACAGAATTTCCGTGAATTTGTCAGCCTACTCGGAGAACTCCGAAAAATTTGCCGCCCTCCATCAAGAAGTTCTCGCCTTACTGGCAAGAGGGCCATAGAGTTAGTGGACTCTCCGCAGGAACCAGGATTTTACAATCGCCTTTTCCTGGTAAAGAAGGCCACGGGGGTTGGAGACCGGTGTTGGACGTCAGTGCCCTGAACGTCTTTGTCCTGAAGACGAAGTTTTCTATGGAAACGACCCAATCGGTATTAGCAGCACTTCATCCTGGAGATTGGATGGTTTCCATAGACCTTCGGGACGCTTATTTTCATATTCCGATTCATTCGGAATCGAGAAGATTCCTGAGATTCGTGTTCCAGAGCCGCATTTATCAGTTCAGGGCCCTCTGCTTCGGCCTGTCGACAGCTCCACAAGTGTTCACCAGAGTTCTGTCGTCAGTAGCAAAGTGGCTTCATCTAGACGGGATACGAATATCCATGTATCTAGACGATTGGCTTCTCAGGGCAAGGTCCAGACAGAAGTGTGTGGAGGACCTACAAAAGACTTTAAGGCTGACGGAAAGCCTAGGTTTGTTAGTAAACAAGGAAAAGTCATGTCTCACTCCTTCTCAGGAGATAGTTTATTTAGGAGTGAGACTGAATTCAGTTCTTTTTCAGGCTTTTCCGTCTCTCCAAAGGATCGACTCTTGCCTGAACAAAATAGACGAATTTCTCGTCAGACAAACTTGCTCGGCGAATCAGTGGATGAGCCTTTTAGGAACCTTGGCTTCAATAGAGCAATTTGTAAGTCTGGGCAGGCTCTACATGAGACCACTTCAATTTACTTGAAGCAGAAGTGGCAAAGGAAGAAGTTCCCAGAACTCCTTCGTGTTCCCCATCTCGGAAGGAATCAAACAGGACCTCCTTTGGTGGAAATCAGAAGGAAGGCTAGAGGAAGGCTTGTCTCTAAGGCCGTTGAGCCCCAACCTTACGCTTTTGTCAGACGCATCGGACAAAGGGTGGGGAGGTACTCTGGGGAGGAAAGGAACGTGCTCGGGGACTTTGGCAGATTCATTCAGGAGAAGCTGGCACATAAATCTAAAAGAGTTGAAGGCGATTCATTTGGCTCTAATGCACTTCAAGACAGAGGTAAGAGGGAAAGTAGTGCTGGTTCAAGCAGACAACACCACGGCTCTCTCTTACATAAAAAAACAGGGGGGGACACACTCGTTCTCTCTGTGCGAGGCGGCGAGAGACCTACTCATTTGGGCGAAAGAGAACAAGGTTGTCTTGAGCACAAAATTTATTCAAGGCTCGAAGAATGTAAAGGCGGACATTCTCAGCAGGAGAGGACAAGTCCTCTCACAGAGTGGACGTTACATCCTCAAATATGCAAGAAGCTTTGGGGGATTTGGGGATGTCCTCAGTTGGATCTCTTCGCCACAAACAAGACAGCTCGTCTACCACTGTATTGCTCCCCAGTTCCAGACGAGGAGGTGTTTACAGTGGATGCCATGCTTCTGGACTGGTCAAATCTGGATCTGTATGCCTTTCCACCTTTCAAAATGCTAAGATTAGTTCTGGCAAAGTTCAGAGGTCATCAAAACGTCAGGATGACTCTGATAGCCCCCTTTTGGCCAGCCAGGGAATGGTTTCCGGATCTACTACTGCTGTTGACGGACTTTCCGAGAGAGTTACCGTTAAGGAAGGATCTACTCAGACAGCCCCACTTTCTGAGGTTCCATCACAACTTGTCCGCTCTTCGACTAGTCGCCTTCAGACTGTCGAGCATCTCCTCAGAAAGAGAGGATTTTCAAAGAGAGCTTCAAGGGCTATTGCTAGACCCAGAAGAGAATCCTCTGATCGAGTGTACCAAGCTAAGTGGGTCCAATTCAGAGCTTGGTGCAAAGAAGAAGGAATTTTGTCTTCTAAGACCTCTATAGCTCAGTTAGCTAACTTCCTTCTTTTTCTTCGTGAAAATAAGAAGCTTTCTACCCAGACGATTAGGGGTTATAGAGCTATGTTGTCTTCTGTGTTCAGACATCGAGGATTAGACATTTCTAATAATCAAGACCTCTCAGACCTGATTCGTTCCTTTGATACGACCAAGACAAAGGAGTCAAGAACAGTAGCTTGGAACCTGGATGTAGTTCTTAAATGGCTGATGTCAGATAGATTCGAACCGATCTCCTCTAGTTTCTTTTAGAGATTTGACCAGGAAGACACTTTTTCTTTGTGCTTTAGCATCAGCTAGAAGAATCAGTGAGCTGCATGCTATTGATAAGAGAGTTGGATTCGCTAAGGGCAATGCCATTTGCTCATCAATGCTGGGGTTTTTAGCTAAGAATGAAAATCCCTCACGTCCTTGGCCTCGTTCTTTCTCTATAAAGAACATTTCGGAGTTAGTGGGGCCTAATGAGCCTGAATGTCTTCTCTGTCCAGTGAGAGCACTTAGACATTATGTGCAAAGGACCAAAGGTATAAGAGGTAAGAGTGATAACCTGGTGTTCAGTGAGAGATCCTTCTCGTCCTCTTTCTAAAAATGCGCTCTCCTTCTTTTTAAGGAATTTGATTTCTGAGGCACACGGACAATGTCAGGACTCAGATATCAAAGTGTTTTTAAAGTCAAAGCTCATGAAATTAGAGCAGTGTCTACGTCTATGGCCTTTAGAGGTAATCTGTCTTTGAAAGACATTATTAAATCTACATATTGGAGAAGCAATTCTGTCTTCGCATCTCATTATCTGACAGATTTGCAAACCACATATGAAAACTGCAGTACATTTGGGGCCATTCATTGTGACTGACACGGTATTTGGGTGAGGGGAGATTGAAGGATGTATCCCATCCTCACTAACTTTTCTCCTTGATTATGTTTTTTGTATTTTTAAGGTTGTCTGAAGATACAGGGAGTTTTTGAGTATCTTTCAGTCTTTTAATGTCTTGTTGTATTTCTTAAACGGTTGTGGTGATCCCTCGTTTTTCATTGTATTTTGTGGTGATTTGTACTGCGCCCTGAGCAGGGGCATTATAGTCTTGTCCGTTACGGTCACGTCCTCAACGGCAAGTACTTATTATTGTGTCCAACGCACAGATCCATATATCCTGTCGGTACAATAAAGGCCAGCAGACTACAGAGGCAGTAACCATGAGTCAGCGGTCTTTAAAGGTAAGGACCTATATCTTGGGATAATTCCAACAGTTGTTATTTTAGCTGCCATTGTCCCACCACCTAAATGTGTCAATCAGCTATATGTAACCACCGGGTAAGTTATATAAGTGAAAACGACATTTTATAATAATATAAAGTTTCACTTATACTTACCCGGTGGTTACATAACGAAGCCCGCCCTCCTCCCCTCATATGGACAGGTAGGCATGAAACTTCTGATTTATTGTTGGAATGGTTCCCGGTACCCGGTAGAGGGCGGGAGTAGAGGGATTACCTGTCAAACCATTAGCGCTACCGCGAATTCAAATTCTGCCGTGACGTCAGGAGATGACAGCTATATGTAACCACCGGGTAAGTATAAGTGAAACTTTATATTATTATAAAATGTCATTTTTACATGCAGGTACATGGCAGGACTTGTCTGCCTTTCCAGAAATTGGCAAAAATTTGCCTGAAAATGGTGAAATGCATTTAAATTTTCTGAAATTGGTAACATTTTACCAATCTGAAAATACTGAAAATTTTGCACTTTTAACTGAAGTATTTTGCCTATCCAAATTGGCAAATGCGATGATGCAACTTTAGTTGATTTGAATGACTAAGATACAATTGTTTTTGAGGCCTTGTCGACTTCTCCTTCAAGACCATGTTTTTTTGTTTTATTAACAGACCTCATTTTTTCTTCATCATTGTGGATTAATGAATATAATCTTTTTGGTTTTCAGGTAGGTTTTTTTGTATATTAATTTTGAGTAGTGATTAAAGCTGGGTCTCTTTTATTTCAGACCGTAGATTTATCATGTATGATGTGAAAAGTGAAGTGCACAAAGGCCATCTACATCTAAAGACAGATCTATATGAGAATTTACTGAGACTGGAAAGTGCTCATGCAGCAATAGTTCACAACGTGGAAAAAATACCCGGAGAAGCAGCTATGACTTTTCATGCATTCTGTGATAATGAAAATGCTCCATTTAAACAGGTATAGAGATCATGAATTATTTGTTCAGATTTAATGCTTCGTTTAAACAGGTATGGATATCATGAATTATTTGTTTGGATTTATGTAGTTAGTTGAATAAGTTTCTGTAGTAATTACCTATATTTGAAATAAAAAGTACATTTTTAAATTGATTTTAGGCATGTAATAGTTGGATTTATGTAATATCAATCATACCATTGTTGAGTGTTGCTCATTCTTTGAATAATTGCAGTTGTATATCGTGGCTTTTTACCTTGATGAGCTTACGGAAATTGACTTTTTACCTTGATGAGCTTACAGAAATTGACTTTTACCTTGATGAGCTTACGGAAATTGACTTTTTACCTTGATGAGCTTACAGAAATTGACTTTTACCTTGATGAGCTTACAGAAATTGACTTTTTACCTTGATGAGCTTACAGAAATTGACTTTTTACCTTGATGAGCTTACAGAAATTGACTTTTTACCTACCTTGATGAGCTTACAGAAATTGACTTTTTACCTTGATGAGCTAACAGAAATTGACTTTTCACCTTGAGGAGCTTACAGAAATTAATTTTTACCTTGAGGAGCTTACAGAAATTGACTTTCAAAATGTAGTAAAAATTGAACTTCATGCCTGCAATATCTTTTGCTCTGTAGAACTGCAAGAAAACTATGCAGAAAGAACTGTAACTCATAAATTGCAGAAATCCTGGAGGAGAAATTATATGAAAGTAATTGGGTACAAAGATGTAGACCTGTAACACCTTTATTTGGGAACAACTTGACTCTTGGTGTCTTATCATTCTATATTGCCATCTTGAGGAAATGCCTGTAAAGGTTTAGCAAAGAAAATAAGTGATTTTTTTAGGCAGAGTAGCAAGAAACTTGAAGTGTCACTAATAGGGCTAGACAGCCATAAACACTGACAAAAGGTATTGCATTTTTTTTTCTTAGGCTTTGTCATGATTTTTTTGTTCTTAAGTGTAAAGATCAAAGCAGAACCCTTTTTTCCTGCCATGCATATGAATTATCATCTTAGATCCCGAAAGTGGAATACAGGTGGAAGCAGTTGTTCTCAATTTACTTGGAAATAAGTTAAGCTTCGGTAAAAAAAAAAAAATAAATCTCAAAGTTTCCACACCTCCTAAGCCTTAGAGCTTATTAGTGCCATGCTTAGCACAAGGCAGATGGTTCTTTGCATCATTTCTTTGGCCTCTGCTTCAGTAACCTTAAACGTACTTTCATCCATCCCCCTTCATCTTTCCCTACTTGTAGTCTAACACCTTTATTTATCTTTGAGCCACTTTTCACCTGTCATTTAGGAATGAATCTTCTGTTGTTCATATGCAAACAAACCTTTGGTCTTAACAACAGGATAATTCTAGCGCCTAGCTAGATCCGGTTAAATCGCAGATGAAAGCAAGGAATATTGTGAGATCTGGCAACACTTGTGTATATTGGGTGAAGAGTGGTCAAGGACCACGCACCCACGCCACCACGTCAGTCTTTTTTTAACTACCTGGACGAGAGTTGTGGTTGACCTCTCTCGGCCTTTACCCAGTTCATTGCCCGTTTCGCTTGTGTTTGAGAGTGTGTGTGTGCTGTTATTATGGCTTCATCTGCTCCATCTTGGCCTCGTCAACATGTGTGCCCGGAAGTCCAGGTTTTCGGTGTTCTTGTTTTTTGGCTTTGGCTGCGACCAACCCACATGTCACTTGCAGTAGGTCTCATTCTAATGTGTGTACAATAATGAATCCCTGCACAGAATGCCGTGTGTGGCCTAGAGAGCAGTGGAAGTTATTTTATAGTAAGAGGGAGCATCGTAGGGTTTCTACTCTTCCTTCGTGGGAGGGTTTTTCTTCTCCTCTTCCCGATGCTTCTTCTCATGCTGCAGTCACACCCCATACTAGTGTTGTGCCTTTGTCCCCTTCCTTTTCTTATCATCAATTTGTCGTTGGAAGTATTGGGAGGCCCTCTGCTGATTTATGTAATGTCGCCCGTTCTTCCTCGGGATTTAATTTGAATCCCGAGAGGGAGGAGGCTTTTTCATCAATTTCTTTTATTTCAAAGTCGGAGGCGTCCAAAATGGCAGCGCTTTTGGGGGATACTTGGTCTGTGGGGTCCACCCTCCTTGGAGGGTTTGCTGACGCACTTCATGGATGCTCGGTACCCCCTCCTCATGCTGCCAGGCCCTCCCCCCTCCTCTTGGCCTCGTCTTCGTGGGTAGCTGAGGTCAGCCATTTTGTATTGCTCTGCCAGTGACGATTGCCGCTTTTTTAAGTCAGGGAGGCCGTGGTGGTCGGCCCCGCTAGTGATATCACGGGAGCAGTCATTTTGTATCCCTCCGCCAGTGGCGTCTGCTTCCCGTTTGGATCGAGGAGAAGCCATGACGTCATCGCCGCTTATGACGTCACTCCCAGTCGTCTCCGCCCTGCTGCCTCGCTCGTCTATGTTGTCATCGTTTACTGCCGTGACATCATCTCTGCCATTCAGTTCACTGCATCTCCCTTCCATGTCATCGGACCCTTCTCTTGCTGATCCATCTGAGGCTTTATGCCAGGCAGTTCTTAAGAGATTTGACTCTGTTTTAGAAGATAAGTTGGCTTCCATGTTGGCTGGGAGGACTGGAAGCAAGTGTGTTGCATCTCCCCTGCCTCCTGCAAAGAGATTGTGTAAGGAGCCAGTGCTGTCTTCCTCTCCTCCTCCTTCTACCCCATCTCCGCCGCGTCAGCATATCAAGCGTTGGAAGGCTAAGAACTTTGCCCTTTCTTCGTCTGCGAGTGAGGAGCAGCACACCCGTGTTCCTGAGTGTTGGTGTTTCGGAGAGTGTTAGTGTATCTTCCCCTGTGCAAGCTGCAGTGGCTGCTTCATTCTCTGCATCAAGTTGCAAGCATGTTGCAACCTCCCTCATTTGTGCACATTGCAAGTGCTTCTACTTCTCCTTCTCCAGGGCCTATTGGTCGCCATAAGGATCTCTAGGCGCCTGTCAAGAGGTCGAAGGTTGTGAGTGCGGAGTTGGTGCAGCAGGATTGTTTGCCTGCCCCTCTCCCTGGTACTTCCAGGAGTTCGACTCTGAGGGATTCTCATTCTATCTCAAGTGTTCTGGATCCCTCACCGACACACATTCGTACATCTGCCACGTCGATGCCCGTACATGGCCCTGTTAGAAAGTCATCTGTTGGGAGAGTGCGTAGTTATGTTCCTAATGTTGCAGTTGGTTTGTCACTGGAGTTGGCACTTGGATCCAGGCCAGACAGGTTAGTTGGTGTTTCGGGCTGTTTGGTTGCTGGTTCTTCCGTTAATTTACATGAGGAAGGCGCTTCAGATAAGCCTGCACACCCTTCTCGTTGTCGGTCTCTTTTGCCAGAGCAGAAGGAGGGAGACACGCAAGAGCTTTTGTCTTCCTTTACAGAAGTTGTTCATCTCATTCATGGATTCCATAATTTGGAGAGTAGGACTCAGGCTCAGTCGTCTTACACTCCTTCTTGGTTGGAAGCCTTGCTGGGAGCTACGCAGGATCCCAAGTCATTGTTTCAACCTCCCTTGTCAGAGCACGGCCAGTCGGTCTTGCATGAGGTTAATGCTTCTGTTTCAGATCGGGATGGTTCGCTTCACTCTAGGGGCTCTGCCAAGCTGCTACCCCCACCTCTGACGAGGCATAGGAAGTACTATGCTACAAACTCTGCATTTTTGATGTCGTGTCATCTTAACACAGACGTCAGTCGTCTGAAGCCGGGATTGACTTTGGAGCAGGTGAGGTCGGTAGCTCTGTCCTTGTCTCCACAGGTTGCCTCAGCATTGGAGTCTACTGCAGCCTCTATGTTGCAGACAGTTTCTTGGCTGGACTTCTGGTGTATTGTCATTGCCAAGATGGCTTCTGACAGGTCCCCAGAGGGGTTGGTGAGTGCTTCCTCTCTTGCCAGTTTGTTGCAATCCGGAGGCAAGGCATTTGTATCTGGCTCACCTCAGTGTTAATTTATGGGCTAACCTTCTGATTAGAAAAGACACGGCTTTATCGAGGATGGAAAGATCAGTTGACCCTGATTCCTTACTGGCATTGAGGAATGGAGATATTTTGGAATCACAATTTCTGTTCCCTTGGGCCGAGCTGGAGGATGCAATAGACCGGCGCCGGGCTGACACCAAGGACAGATTAGTGCACCAGGCTGTGTCTAGGTCAGAGTCTCATCCTCGGAGACATCTGGCTCCTCCTCCTCCCCCTGCCCAGCAGCAGTCACGAAGATTGTCGCCTGGTAGGCCGTCAAGGAATTCGGTTTCAGCAGGGCCTTCCCGTTCATCCCAGCCTAGGTCAGAGGACCAGCGTCCCTTTCACTCCCGTTCCTCTAAGCCGAGAAAGGCCCCCAGGGTCAGAGGTGAAGGGGGGTTGTCGGTAGGTTAGGCGCCTCTCCCTCTCCTGTGCCACGGGTTTGGGGGTTGCCTGGCAGGCCATTGGGCCAAGTGGCCGTTATGGGGCGGAGAAGTGGTTGGTAGATGTCCTTTGGGTGGGGCATCTACTGCCATTCGATTCCTCTCCCCTTCTCAGACAAGCCACAGCTTAGGAGGGTGTATCCTCCAAATTCTCTGAAGATCTTGGCTCTCCGGGAGGTTGGAGACCTGTGATCGACTTATCCAACTGAATCACTTCATCAGGAAGACAAGGTTCAAGATGGAGACCCCGCATTCAATGTTGGCAGCTGTGAGGCAACTTCATGCTCTCGATAGACTTGAGGGACGCATACTTCCCAATCCCTATTCATTTGACATCCAGGAAGTTCCTTCGCTTCTCTCTCGGAGACAAGGTCTTCGAGTTCAAAGTCCTGTGCTTCGGGCTGACCACAGCCCCTCAAGTGTTCACATGGGTCTTCTCTCTTGTCTCAAGTTGGGCCCATGCTCAGGGGATCCATTTGCTGAGGTACCTTGATGATTGGTTGGTCTTGGCAGGTTCCAGGGAGAAGCTGCTGCAGGACAGAGATTGTCGCTTCGGTTTTGTCTGAAACTGGGTATCATGGTCAACCAGGAAAAGTCAAACCTCGTACACAGTCAAAGGATTCTATCCTGGGCCATGGGTCGATATGGCGGTTGCAAGAGTTTTCCCGTCAGATCAGAGATTGGAACCACATCAGTCAGCTCATCAGTGGCAGGTTCTTTTGGGAGTTTTTGTTTTCCCTGGAGAAGCTGGTCCCTCATGGGGGTCTTCATCTTTGGTCTCAACAATGGAGACTGGGGGAATTCTGGTCTCCGGCTGGGGGCTCACCCCGTTAAAGGTTCCTCTGTCTCTGGAAGTGAGAGAAGACCTTCGTTGGTGGTTGGACGATCAAACGAAATCTTTTGAAGGGTGTTCCTCTGTGTTCTCTCCCTCCAGACTTCCTTCTGTTTTCAGACGCCTCCCTCACAGGTCAGGGGGCTCATTTAGGCGGCCTCATTGCCTCAGGCGTTTGGAGTTTGGAGGACAAACAGCAGCATATCAACATCTTGGAGTTGAAGGCAGCCTTTCTGGGTCTAAAGGAGTTTCAGGAGAAAGTAGAGGGTCATTCTGTCGTTCTCATGTCTTACAACACCACGGTGGTTGCCTATGTGAACAAGCAGGGAGGCCTCGTTTCACGTCAACTTCACACCTTGCCTTGACCGTCGAGGTTCACCAGTTGGGCAGTCAGCAATCAGTAGAGCTCTCAGCCAGGTATATCCCAGGCAAACAGAATGTGATTGCAGACAAACTCAGTCGTGGGGATCAGATCCTAGGCACAGAGTGATCCCTTCATCAGGTAGTAGCAGACAAGCTCTTCCAGGTTTTGTGGGAGACCCATGCTAGACCTTTTTGCAACCTGGTTCAACAGGAAATGAGATATTCTGTTCAGTGGTTCCAGATCCTTTTAGCATTCCAACATCCCTGGGACAACCTGGAGGTGTATGCTTTTCCTCCATTTTGTTTGATCCATCAAGTCCTGAACAGGCTGATGAGTTCTTAGGGTCTCAGGATGACTTTGGCCCCAGGCGGAATGGTTTCCAGAACTGCCGTCATTGTTGTCGGAGGTTCCGAGGGAGATTCCCCCTTGGCGGCATCTCCTGTGTCAGCTGCATGCAGAAAGGTTCCACCAGTCAGTAGAATCCCTGTCTCTTCACGGTTAGAGGCTATTAAGTATCTCCTCCGAGCGAGAGGCTTTTCTCAGAGAACAGCAGGGCAAATGTCCAACAGTCTCAGAAGGTCGACCTCTGCAGTTTACCAAGGCAAATGGGTGATCTACTGGTGTCATAAATGGGGTTTTTCTCCACTCGAAACCTCTATTCAGCACATAGCAGACTTTTTAACCTTCCTCAGAGATGAGAAACGTTTGTCCATTTTTGCCATTAGAGGCTACAGGGCAGCCCTGAGTTTAGCGTTACGCCTTAGAGGTAACGACATCTCGTCCTGGGAACTTTCCTTTACTTGAGGGGTTTAAGCAATCGAGTTCTCTTAGGGAGCTCGAGCCTCCGACGTGGGATGTTTCCTTGGTTCTAAGAAGCTTCACTAAGGGTCCATATGAGCCTTTGCGTTACTCATCTGACAGGAACTTGATGCTCAAGATTGTTTTCCTCCTGGCCTTGGCATCTTTGAAGAGAGTGGGAGAGCTGCACAGTCCGAGCTATGATGTGAGGCACACCAGGGGTTGGGGGTCAGTGTCCTTCGAATTTGACCCAGAATTCATGACCAAGACCCAGAATCCCTCTGTGCACGATGATAGGTTCACTTCCTTTTCCAGCCCATCACTGAATGACTTTGTGGGTGGTGATGCTCAAGAGCTTTTGTTGTGTCCTGTCTGGGCCCTGTGTTGCTATCTTAAAAGAACACAGCACCTTAGGCCAGGCTGACTTTTTGTTAGCACAGGATGTAACTCTTTTTGGGTACGGGAAGCCATCAGACAGGCATACTTGACTCTTGATGATTCTGCCGCAACATCTGTGCAGCTAGAGTGCATAACATTAAGGGTATTGGTCCCTCTCTGGCTTTCAAAAAAAACTTGGCTGTACATAGAGTGCTGAGCGCTAGTACTTGGTTATGCCAGTCCATGTTCACCTCTTTCTATCTTAAGGATGTTGCCCACAGATCTATGGACGCATTTTCCCTGGGTCCTGTGGTGGCTGTCCAACAGATTGTGTAACTCATCATTGCCCTTAACAGTGCACTTTTGTATCTTACCTAAGATGATTGTGTGGATGAGAGAATGAGTGAGTTGGTTGGTCTCTTTCTTTCTCTTGTACCTTTCCTTCTTCCTTCGGGTGGGTTAAGGAATAGACACGTCATTCACTGGACTGGTCTGATACAGGTGAGTAAGGTAGTCATACTGATAGTTTGGTTGCTTGGTATGCAAATAACCAAACCTCCATTCAGTAGTATATGCTCCACTCCTTGGCAAGGGGGAGTTGGGAGTGGTAACAAACCCTGGTGGGTTGGTTTGTTATTGGACAGTCAGAGTTTCTCTTTGGTTCCCTATGCAATGATTCTTCCATATATCATTGTATGTTGCTCAGTGTCTGGGAGGTTAGATATCAATGTATCTAGCTTCTCACAGGCTTCAGTTCCTCTCCGGAAGTTATTTCTTCTAGAGCTGGACTGGTAGGTAGGCCTCCAGCCGGTTTAGGAGGTCTTGTACCTCCCTCCAAGTATAAGTCTATCCTTTTGTTAAGACCGAAGGTTTATTCGTATATGAACAAATGACAGATTTTCTAAGACAATTTTTATTTTCCATAGCTACAAACCTGAGGTCTTAACATTGTATTGCCCACCTCTAGCCGCCCCTCTGTCTTGCTAAGACATCCTGAGTTGGGAAAGACTGATGCGGTGGCATGGGTGCATGGTCCTTGACCACTCTTCACCTGATATAAGCACATGTTGCCAGATTTCACAAGATTCCTTGCTTTCATCTGCGATTTAACCGGATCCAGCTAGGTGTTAGAAAAGGGATTTTGACGTAAGGAAAAATCTATTTCTGGGCGATTGGCTCGTGTCGCCAGCGAAATTATCCTTAATCTATTATTTCTAGGGTAAATGTATTAACACATACCAGAGAATAAATAAAATAAAGAAAAAGGTCAGTATAACTGACTCGCCTCACCTCCAAGAGGGTGTCGGTATGAACTAGGCGAGTGAGACCACTACCACGAGCCAAATGCCAATAGAAATCTCCCACTACAAAAACCCTCCATGAGGAGAGCCGACCCACAGAGTGAGCAGCTCGCTACTACTACTACTCATCCCCAGTGCTGCCGACTGCTGCGCCTCTGGTGGCCATCCTGAAGTTAGCAGACAATCTTGGGCGAAGGGATGGGTAGGGTGGGATTTCGCTGGCGACACGAGCCAATCGCCCAGAAATAGATTTTTCCTTACGTCAAATCCCTTTTCTGGGCTCAGCCTCGTGTCGCTGCGCGAAATCGTACCAGAGAAATAGCACAAGATTGTAAACAAAAGTAATAAATAAATCAGAATAGGTCTCAAATAAAAGAGAAAATAAATATAAAAAAGACTATAAATTGCTAAAAAGATACAAATACACAGTGATACAAAAAATAGAAATATGCTTGAATTACACTTAATTCTAATCATGTTTCTTATCATAAGGTAATTTACATATGTACAGAGGTAAAAAAAATGGCTTACATGTAACAAAATGGTATCTGTGTAAAGGCATGTATCAAAAATATAATAGCAATTAAAATAATCAAATGAACAAAGTAATCAACAATGATAATATATAAGGAATGTATATGACTTAATATACAAAACCTGTAACCATTATAAATAAGATGTATCCCCTAGCATAAAAATAAGGGGGTACCATCCATGAGATCAATATCTATAATCATCTGTGAGTGTCCCTAGCAAAAAAATAAGGGGCACCCACTACATCATCATAAAAGCAGCTAAGACACAAGGTGAATGTAAATGAAAACACGGCAGGAATAGACGAACTGTTGGGTGAGGCAGGTAGAAAGGAGGACTGAATCTTCTACTACAAATTAACTAGAGTCAGGGGAAACTATGTTACCCGCTGCTACTGCTGAAAATTTCAGAGCTTCCAAGGACTTAAGGTAATGACGTTTGAACACTGTCGGCGATTTCCATCCGGTATACTTTTCAACTCATCGAAGTTCTATATGTGGAAATAATTAATTGAGGTGGCTACTGCCCTGACATCATGTGCTTTCGGGAAAGAGTCAGGATTGGCTTGCTTAATAAAGTACAGGATTTGTTGCCTGATGCCTTTAATGGATAAAGTTCCACCTTTTTCCCTCTTAAAGAGGGGACCCGATGAGGATGATGAGGTCCTGGACAGAAAGGCTCGTAAGGTTGTAACTGGGCAAAGAGATACATCTTGTGGAAGGGGTAGTACCTTCCAAGGTTCCCACCTCATCAAAGGATCTTCATTCTTTGCTAAAAATAAAAAAGCTACGTTCCGGAGAAAGTAGGACTTCCCCTGTGGGAAGGAATTGAATATGACCCGGATCTCTGGATAAAGCCGACAGTTCTGAAATTCTTGCTCCTGAAGCTAAGCTTAATAAAAACAGGGTTTTTCTTAAGAGCATTATAAACGAGCATGTGTCATTATCGGTTTCTGAAGCCAGTTTTAGAACATCGTTTAAGAACCATGAAACTGACGTAGGCCTTACAGAAGGTCTAAGTCTAGCACATGCCTTAGGAATAGACGAGAAGTAGGAATCTGTCAAGTCTATGTTGAACCCAAATTGAAATATCTTTTTCAAGGCTGACTTGTTTGTCGTAATCGTGCTAGCTGCTAAACCTTTTTCAAATAAGGATCTGAAAAAGGATATAGCTGCAATTAACTGTCATGATTCTAATATCTGATTCTCTCAGGAAGATTGCTAACTTTTTGACAGCAGCATCATACTGTCTCAAAGTTGAATCCCTTTTATCGGATTCCAAGAAGAGAATATTCTGAGGGTCAATATTCGCATCTCTTTTTGCCGCAAACTTCATGAAATCCATAAAGTTAGGGTTTTGAGAATCCCTGAGGAAGCGAACACAGTCTTCGTTTGTACTGACTGGGAGAGCATGGGATTGGGGATCCGAAGAGGACGAAGGCCCAGTTCCAGAATTAGGGGATACCAATTGCTCTTCGGCCAGTCTGGGGCTACTAGAGCCACTGACCCTTGAATGTCCTGAGTTTGTTTAAAACTTTCATGAGAAGATTCACTGGAGGAAAGACATAAATCTTCTTCCAGTTGTTCCAGTCTAGAGCCAGGGCGTCCGTGGCATAGGCCAGAGGGTCCAGGTTGGGGGCTACATAACACGGCAGTTTGTGATTCGCTTGAGATGCGAAGAGATCCACCTGTAGCCCTGGAACTCTTTGAAGGATCCATTGGAACGAACTGTTGTCCAGTGACCATTCCGACTCTAGGGGCACTGATCGGGATAACGCGTCTGCTATGACGTTTCTCACTCCAGCTATGTGAGTGGAGGAGAGATGCCAACTGAACTTGTCTGCCAGGGAGAAGATGGCTACCATGACATGATTTAGATGACGTGACTTGGAGCCTCCCCTGTTTATACAATGTACTACCACTGCGCTGTCCAGAACTAGCTTTATGTGGGAGTACCTTTGGTTGGGTGGGCGCACCTTTTTAGAGTCAAGAACACTGCCATTGCCTCCAGTACGTTTATATGGAACTGACTGAACTGAGGTGACCAAGTTCCTTGAACCTTTTTGACCTGGGAATACCTACCCCCAACCGCTTAAGGACGCGTCTGTGTGGATGGTGATCCCTGGTGGAGGGAACTGAAGGGGTACTGAACACTGACAAATTCTTGACTTTCGCCCACGGCCGAAGTCGATTCTTTAGAATCAGAGGGACTGAGGATAGTTTGTCCCTGGACCTGACATTTGCTCGTGAGCGCCAGATTCTGGTTAGGTCTTTCAGTTTGGCTTTCATTAAGACGTTCGTCACTGATGCAAACTGGAGAGAACCCAGGATCCTCTCCTGAGCCCTCCTTGACGCCAGTTTGTGACTTAGAAATTGCTTGACTGACTTCGCTATTTCTTTCCTTTTGGTTGATGGAATCGACAGAGTATGGGAGGATAGATTCCATTGAATGCCCAACCACTGAAAGTTTGACTCTGGAGTGAGTCTTGACTTGGTCCTGTTTTATCTTGAAGCCTAGATATTCCAGGAACTGAATCACTTTCAGTGTAGCTCTGTTGCATTCCTCGACTGTTGAAGCCCAGATCAACCAATCGTCGAGATACGCTACTACCATAATCCCTTGAGACCTGAGTTGTTGCACTACCACTTCCGCTAGTTTCGTGAAAACCCTGGGTGCCACGTTGAGTCCGAAGGGAACTACCTTGAAGGAGAATGCCTGGTCTCCTATCTTGAAACCCAGATATGGACGGAAGTGTCTTGCAATAGGGATATGATAGTAGGCGTCTGTAAGATCGATAGAGGTGGTGACGGCCCCACGGGGAAGTAAGGTCCGCACCTGCGAGATCGTGAGCATCTTGAACTTGTCGCAGCGGATGGCTAAGTTTAAGCGGGACAAGTCTAAGATTACCCTTCTTTTTTGTGAGCCTTTCTTTGGCACGCTGAACAAGCGACCTTGAAATTTTAATCTCTTGACTCTCGCTATAGCTCCTTTCTGAAGGAGGTCCTCTGCGTACTCTGTCAATTCCTTGGAAGGAAGTTGACGGAAAGGTCTGGATGGAGGTGGGTTCGTCAACCAGCTCCAACCCAGGCCTTTTGACACTATGCTCTGAGCCCATTCGCTGAAGTTCCACCGGTGGCGAAAGTGAAACAGCCTCCCTCCTACCTGAAGTTCTTCATTGGTTCTGGTAACCGCCTCGGCCTCCTCTGAAGTGCTTCCCCTATTAAAGGGGCCTCCCGACCCTCTCCCACGAAAGGAACGCTTACCTCTCGCATCCCTTACCCGAGCGGTCATACTTCTGTGAAGCTTGACTCTCGAAGGCTTGATTGTAAGCTGGAGAGATGGCGTAAGAGGTGGAGGGCTGAGGGCTGAGGGGATATCACATAAATTGGTTGTGATTGAGCTTTAGAAGTGGTAAGGTTGGGCTGTTTGCACTAAGGGGGCACCGCTGGAACTTGCTGAGGAAAGCGTGGCTGCTTTTTCTGGTAAGGATGGAAACGCCTAGGTTTCCTCTGTCCCTTACATTTAGGCGTAAGTCTTGCCTCCTCTTAGCTGCCTAAGGCCCCAACGGTCCTTAAGGCTCTGGTTCAGCCTCGTAGCCTCTGACTGGACTTCCTTCACCATAGCTTCTGGGAAGAGATCTGCTCCCCAGATGTTAGACGAGAGTAACCTATTCGGCTCATGTCGAATGGTTGCCTCTTGTAGGACATGCTTCCTCAATTCGTTCTAGCAGTGGCAAACTCAAACATATCCGACTGTACCGTTTGAGTCAGGGATTTGGTCATGAGTTTAAAAGCGGTTCTGAGCCATAGGCTATGGTTGCTACCTCGGTCATAGCCATAGAGTTAATTGACCTGGCTAATCGCGATTTCGCGTCAAATTCAGCCTGAATAAGGCTATCTGGGAGCCTGGGTAGCTTTTCACCAACTGCTCCATAGCACAGTCCGGTTTGAGTTTGCCAGCTGAGAAGGTGTTCGGCAAGTCTTCCCACAATTCTCCGGTCTGAGGGGAAGCAAACGGAGATGTGGGATCTGCTTCCTTCAAATTGGAGGCATGGGTTCCCCCTTCTGGGCCGCTGGGATGGTAGACTCGCGATCTTTGTCAGGAACGGGAGCGGGGTACTCTCATCCATTGTGAAAATGGTAAAGGGACTCTTAAAAGGTTGTATCTTGGTATTAGAACAATCCATGTCCTCTAAACACCTGAGCCATTCTCTCTGAGCCTGGTCTCGTGAATAGAGGACTGTCTCCTTTGGTACCCTATCATCCCGAACCATGGCTGAAGCTGTAAAGCCTTGCGTAGCCTATGAACGGAGGCTGGAGGTCTTCCGGGTAGAACTCGAAGTCCTCTATCCTTCGAGTTCCAAATTCCGGTATAGAAATGAGACCGTTCTTGGAAGGGGGCGTATGACGCTACTCTCCATGGATTGTTCATCGAGAACGGATGGGTAGGCGAAGTCATACGGAGGAAGCTGAGTTCCACTCGTATTGGGAAAGTGGAGGAGAGGCTAGAGGGGCTTCTCAGTTCCGGCTATAATGGAGTCCTGGGAAGTAATCCTATCCGACAAACGAGAGATCATTTGTTCCATGCTACTCTTTAGGGACCCAACCAGGTCGCCCACCTGTTGCAACAGGCCAGCATTGGAGTCCAAGGCACGGAGCTGCTGCGGAGGTGGAGGGGTGGCTCTGAATCGGAACCAAGGGTAGCGGAACTGGTGACTCTGCCGGGGTGCGAGATCTCTCTCTGGAGGATTTACTCCTCGAGGACTTAGAGCCGGAGCTAGAAGCTTTAGACCTGTCTGCTCCGGGATTTCCAGCCGGAGACTTACGCGAGGAGGATGAAGCCGAAGTCGTCTTCTTAGACGACGACGACGTCTTAGACAAGGATTTCACTGCTTGACCCTTGACCTTAGGTCTAACCGAAGCGTCAGGAGGAGTATACAATTCATCACCTGTAAAGCCTTGGAAGATTGGAGAGGTTGCAGGGGTAGAAGAAACAGTTACGCCCAAGGGTGACCCTTGTGGGTGTCCACCCTACTTACCTCGACCAACAGGTCGTCTACACCTACCATAGGTTCCACATTAATATCTAAAGTCGCGACGTCCGTGGAGATATCCTGGTCTTGGTCAGTTAATGAGGCAGCCAGCTGTTGTTGGATGAAGGCGATAGTCGGGGCCGCCTCTACTGGGTCGACGTATCCTGTCGCCTTGCCTCCGGGGAAGATTAACAGCGACCGAAGCCGCTTCTCTAAGATGTAGGGCATACCCTTGGCGGCGTTCTTCCCAAAACCGCCGACCCAGGCCCGCAGGGTTGCCAGTGCGGTATCCCTCACTGCCGGCGCCTGGAAGAGAGGGCGTAGATTAGATTTGTAAGAATCACTTAAAACTAAAAACTTAAAGTATGAAACTTAAACTTAGTATGCCTGAAGTTAAAGTGAATGATGAAAACTTAAGCATAAAACAGAAGCGGAGCATCTACCGGAGATGGAATACTTACCCCTTCTAAAGCTGGCTCACCAGATCGTACCATATGGTACACGTCTCATGGTACCAGACCTGGATGAGTCCCCGTGCAGAGTCGCGCATGGAGCATGGGACCGGCAAACTTCGTGTCCACATGGGTCCTGAAGTGTGGCGGCCGCATCCCGGATGCTCACAGTTGGTGGCCTGTAAGTGGGAAGACACATGAGTATCTTAAAGAATATCACTTACAGGCTAAAGACAGAAGAACTCCGTTGCATGCCGGAGCTCGGAAAAAATTTGGGCATAACCCCTCCCTGCTTCAGCCTGAATAGGCTATAATCCCGGAGAGATCCGTAAGATAACTTAAGGGGAGGGGGGTGGGGAAGGTTTAAGGTACTTAAGATAAACTTATAGTTAATCTAATAACACTTAAACCTAAAACTCAAACGAACCGGACCAAGTCCAGTGCGTAGCGGAGGGTGTAGTAACTCAGCAATACGTTAAGGTTAGCAGGGACCACTGTATGTTCCGGTCCCACTCTACTGGGGTGGACTAACATCTTTCCGCTGGATGCCAGGACTCCGGTCAGGAAAGGAGCCCTAGTAAGGTGGGAAAGAGCGAGAAGACATACAGGCTCGAGCGAACACGGAGCGACAAGGAAGCAACGGATGGGGGGAAAGGCCAGTACCCCCCACCACATTACCACCCGGCCGGACCGAGAAGCCGGAGAGGGTCGAGTCCAGTCTGGGTCTGTCCCGTCTCCCTGGCCCCTCCGCCTGGGGGGAGAGAGGGAAGCAGGCGGCTCGGGCGTATGTGGAGCGAGCATGGGCAGACCGACCCACCCTCCCCCGACTCTATGGAAGAGCGGGAGGGGGGGGAAGGTGAGGCTGGGCAGGCGTCTGGCTGTCTCGTGATCGCGTAGTGACCACGAGGCGGTAAGACCAAAACAAGACGATAAGCCTAGGACAAACCAAAACTGATCAGAGAGATGCTATCGGGAAGCAACTGAGCTGAAAAGCAGTAGCATATAGGCCCACTGGGCCAAAACCAACTGATCAGAGAGATGCTATAGAAGAACAACCGAACTGATGAGCGGTAGTATAGGCTCAATGAGCCAGGACCTAGGCTAAGCCAGACGCCTAACTAACCTAACCATAACAAAATACATGGTACAATAAATAAAATAAAGAAAGAAAACAATATAGTAGGAGAAAAAAATCCAGGAGTGTACGACTAACCCGAAGGAAAGTCTACCACTCAAAGCTAGTCAGAGGCCGATACTAAGAGCCGGGACTAGGGTCTGGAAGGAAGAAGCCTACATAAGGTAAAAGACATGCATGCATGACAAACCTGAGTAGACAGTACCCTAAGTAAAACGGATAATTAATATAGAACGTACACAGACAAAGGGGATGTTTCTAGGGTATGGGAGACCAAGAACGAACCCACCACGAGGCAGAACCATGCTGCCATGCTTCCGACCCAGAGTTCGTATTTATACCTAAAAAACGGCAAATACTGTCTCAGGCCGGAAAAAACCAACTAACCATAAATACTGAGTACTTAACTTAGCTGCTGCGATAGCTGCACGCTCCATTATAGATAAATCCAACGAAAGGGCACAAAAAAAACACAGAGAGAAAAATAGCACGTGTGACTCGTGTGCGCTAACTGAAAAGGATGGCCACCAGAGGCGCAGCAGTCGGTCAGCATGGGATGGAGTAGTAGTAGTACGAGCTGCTCACTCTGTGGGTCGGCTCTCCTCATGGAGGGTTTTTGTAGTGGGAGATTTCTATTGGCATTTGGCTCGTGGTAGTGGTCTCACTCGCCTAGTGTTCATACCGACACCCTCTTGGAGGGTGAGCGAGTCAGTTTATACTGACCTTTTTCTTTATTTTATTTATTCTCTGGTTATGTGTTAGTACATTTACCCTAGAAATAATAGATTAAAGGATATTTCGCGCAGCGACACGAGCTGAGCCCAGATTATCCTCCTGTTGTTAAGACCTCCGGTTTGTATCCATTAAAAATACAAATTGTCTTAGAAAATTTGTCATTTCAAGCTTAATTAACCCTTAAACACTGACTAGACGTATTATACGTCGACTAAAATTGTCTGTCGGGTGCTTAATTGACGTACGATACATCGACGACAAAAAGTTTGTTTAAATATTAGCGGAAAAATAGTTGTAGGCCTAGTTTGCAAAAAATTTTAAATCACGCGCCTTGAGGGATGCTGGGAGTTCACAGATCAAGTTAAGTTGTTTAGTTTACAAACGTTACCCAGGCTTGCATGCGTGAATTTATTTCTTCTCGCACTAAAAAGCATCAGCGACACATCTCAGAAATTCTTTCGTCACTTTGTCGTAATTTTTGCCCCGTTTTATATTAGCCGTTACATAGAGTTTTATATTTGAAAATGTGTGCAATTTCATGTAGAATACATTAAAAAACAACCCAAGGTTGTAGCTTTTATCAGTTTTGAAATATTTTCATATAAATCACGATAAGTGCCCAAAATTTCAACCTTCGGTCAACTTTGACTCGACCGAAATGGTAAAAAAACGCAATTGTAAGCTAAAATTCTTACATTCTAGTAATATTCAATCATCCTACGTATTTAGGGTCCAAGACATGAGGATGGTACCTGGCCATTCACTTAAAAGGTGTTGCATGCAATACCAAGCTCTGCACAACCCCAAACCAGACTGAAGAGTGAACTCATCTGTACTGGTAAAGGTTCTTCTCACTAGCCAAGCACTCGTGATAGTTAGTGGTAGGATTCATAAGAATTCCCGTGCTCGGCATGAAACCCAGCTCTTGCAAGTCAATAATCGGTGAGACTCCTGATTATTGTAATAATTATTGGGAATATCCATTGCCAGAGTGTTTGGGAATCACAGAAAACCAAAATACTCTGAGAATGCCAGAAATTCCAAGGAATTTATTCACTTAGCGAGACTCTCGATTTTTGTAACAACAATTATCAGAGAAGCACATCTTGCCTGAGTGTTTGGAAATTATAGAAAACCAAAAAAACACACTAAGAATACAGGAAGTCCCCGGTTATCAGCTGGGGTTCGATTCCCAGGGGTGTGCCGATAAGCAAAAACCGGCATTAACCGAAACTGCGATTTATGGTGCCAATAACCAGTTATGGCACCTCTACTAAGTATATTATGGTGCCATAACTCTATTATTGGTGCCTTATGGTGCAGATAACCGGAACTTGACCCTTTATGGTGCCATAAATCAATGATTTATGGTGCTAGACAATCCCCATAAAACCGGATCGCCAATAACCGAGTCCTCTGATAACCGGAGACTGCCTGTACTAGAAATTCCAAGGAATTCAAGTGTTCAGCAAGATTTCCAGCTATTGTAATACCAATTATCGGAACATTTATGAGGAATACCTGTCTCGCCCAAGTGTGTGGAAATTAGAGAAAACCATAACACTGAGAATGCCAGAAATTCCAAGGAATTCAAGCATTCAGCAAGATTGCCAGGTATTGTAATAATTATCAGGAATTCTTGTCTTGCCTTAGTGTTTGCAGATCAAAAAACACCAAAACACTCGGAGAGTCTTGGAAAAACCTAAGAACTTAAGCGCTCGGCAAGACCCCAGAATTTCGTCTAACGATCCTGTAGAAGTCGAGGAGGAACAGGCATAAAAACCAGTCCTAAGTGCAAACATTTAAGAATAGAATGCTTGTACAATTCAACAGAATATGTACTCGAGGCTCCCAAAATGTAAAAACCCATAGGGATTGCGAATTGGAATCTGTCCAAAGAACAAAAAGAGGCAGGGAGAACATAGCCTCCAGGTGTTCGAACCATCAGAATCTAAACACCAGGTGTTGAGACGGTGAGAATCCTAGCTGTCATTGACAGAAGATCGTTCCTCAATGATGAGGACGTACATCCGGTGGGCCCCTAAGATCCTACCAGAAACATAGTCCCCCAACACTGAATCCTTTGGAGAGCACTACAGGATCACTCCTATTCACCTCGCCCCTCCCAGTATAGCCATAGGAAATGGAGGGAACAGGTGAGGAAAATTGGATGCTCTCACTTGCCTTGCTAGCAGAACTAGCAGGAGAAGCAAGTCATAGGCACGCATCAGCCTGCAGTGATGGCCACTACGCGAGTCTAGGAGAGCATTCTCATCCTGGAGAAACGCTTCCCCGAGGAGGGTTACAAAACTCTTGCACAGCAGGATCAACGGTCGCCGCCACCGAGACTGGTCGGTCACATGAACGTGAGCCTGAGTTGTGACGATGAGCAGACTCAGCATCATCGATTCTGGATGCACGCAAATGCATAGATTTTCATGCACTTGGCCCCGGAACTAGCACCCGACACGGAACTAAGTCTTAGGGACAGAACCTCTAGAACTAGCAGCTGAAGTGCAAACTGAAGTTTTGCTTCTACGGCTCCTGACACACTAGACCCTGGGGACAGCGTAATGGTTCCTGTTCCCGAAGGAACAGGTGAGCCAACAGAAGACCCAACTGCCTCCTCAGTTTGAAGAGACAGACCCTTAGAAGTCTGTGATGAGACTTCTTAGGGGGAGAGGAAACTACCTTTTTGTTTGGCAGGGAGCCTTAGAAGTCAAAGGGGAGGTGGTTGAAGAAAAATATGATGAATACGAAGAGGAAGATGACGACACTTGATGCACTTCTACTTTAACTTCTGCGAGACTTCTTCTACAGGATGAGGCATAATTACCAGCGGAAGTAGAGTTAATAATCACAGGGCAGCTGCGAAGGCGTTGTCCAGTAACGAAGCGGCAAATTAATATGATTTTCAGCAGGGGAACAGTACACACACTCGAGGACCAATGTCACTTCATGCTAACGAGTTACAGGTACAATCCCGAGGTTAGGATAGCCAACATGAAGAGATATCGTTCCATCTACTGTCAGCCTGTGAAAGAAAGAAAATAAGAAAATATGATTAAAAAAGGATACTCCATTCCCATCCAAGGGCACCACCCTTCGAAATGAAAGGAGATCCCTCAAACACTAACACCACACACCCCCTCTCTTCATCCAATAAGCTAGCGAAAGGACAAAGAAGAGGAAATACAGAAAGAAAAACAAAGGACAAAACGAAGTTGTTTACATCCTGGCAGGTGGGTCTACCTTCCTACCAGACAGTAGTTACTTCTGTAAAGCAATTCCTAATGTAAAGGATTGAGGGTTTATATATCGTGTAGGAACAAATGACAAATTTCTGATCAATTTGTATTTTTCATAGCTAAAAAAAACCTGAGGTCTTAACAATAGGATAATCTTCTGGAGACCAGTTAAAACAATCAAAGATTGTAAAGCAAGGAATCTGTGACATCTGGCAAACTCATGTATATATGAGGTAGAAGCCATACAAGGTAACAAGCATCTTCTAGCACCAACTGGAGACCAGTTAAAACAATCAAAGGATGGTGTTGGTTTAAGCAAGGACTCTGTGGACAATCTGGCAAATCATGCATATAAGGTAGAAGCATATACAAGGTAACAAGCCTGGTCGGTGGACCAGGCTTGTTACCTCGTGATGTGTCAGTCTTTTTTCCAACCCTATATAAGAGAGGGGCAACCTGAGGCGGACAGTAAACGTTAAGACCTCAGGTTTGTTAGCTATGAAAAATACAAATTGATTTAAAATTTTGTCATTTGTTCATAAGTGGAACAAACCTTCGGTCTTAACAATAGGATAGACTTATACTTGAAGGGAGTTACAAGTACCCTGAACCGGCTGGGGATTCAGCCCACCTGATCATCCTTTCTTGAAGATCGAGTTCTAAAGAAGGGGGTCTGAGCCCATAAAGAATTGATAACCAAAACTCTAAAAAAACTCAGCCTGCTGGGTTTAAACACAATGAGACATGACCAGATTCATTGCATTTGTGGAAGGTAAAGCAAAATCTGTCTGTCCAAGCAACAAACCATGTAGACCACAGGGGTTTTGTTGACCATTCTTCCTTCCTCCCCTTGCTAGAGAGAGGAGTATGTGCTACTGTGAAGCAGATTTGTCTGTTGTACAGGAACAAATCAAATAACTGCAACCAGTATGGCTGCCACACTCACTTGTATCAGACCAGTTCCAGCATATGATGTGTCTATTCCTCAACCCGCCCGTAGGAAGAAGATAGGAGAAAAGAGAAAGAAGGAGACCAGCTAACTCACTCATTCCCTCTTCCACACAGTTATCTTAAGTAAGATAGAAACTCTCCCACCAGGGGCACTGGATGAGCTACACAACTTGTTGGGCATCCACCAATGGACCCAAGAAAAAGTGTTCAAGGCTGTGTGGGTAATGTCCTTCGTGTAAAAGGAAGTGAACGTGGTTTGCCAAAGCCAGGAACCAACATTCAAAATCCTATGAACTGACAAGTTGTTCTTAGATGCCAGAGAAGAACCCATTTCTCTTATGTCATGTGCTCTAGCCTGCACAGACTCAGTGACAGAACTAGCAGGTGAGGAATATGTCTGATTAATTCCCTCATACAGCCAGAATGAAATTGTGTTCTTGGACACCTCCATTCTGGACCGGCCCATGCTTACAAAAAGTCTATGACACCTAGGCTGTAGGTGATGAGTTTTTAAATAGCAGCGCAGAGCTCTGACGGGACAAAGCAATAACTCCCGCGGATCACTGTCCACAAACTCAATCAGTGAGGGAATAGAAAATGAGGCAAATCTGTCATCATGCATCCAGGGTTTCTGAGTCTTGGCCATAAATTCTAGGACAAATTTGAAGGCCACAGACCCCCCAACCCTTGGTGTGTTTCACATCATAAGTGAAGCCATGAAGCTCTCCAACTCTTTTCGAGGAAGCCAAGGCCAACAGAAAAACTGTCTTCAAAGTCAGATTCCTGTCTGACAATCGACGTAGTGGCTTGAATGGAGTTCAAGTGAGACTTCTCAGGACCAGAGTAAGATCCCACGTCAGAGGTTTGAGTTCTTTTGGTGAACAGGATTGTTCAAAACTCTGGAACAACAACAACATCATTTCTGAGTATGAAGAGGTGTCCACACCCTTCAAGCTCAGAACCAAGCCCAAGGCAGCCCTGTAGCCACTGACAGCTGAGACAGAAAGACTTTTCTTATCCCTAAGAAAGATCGGGAAAATCACTATCTGCTGAACAGAAGTTCCTAGTGGAGAGAAACCCCGTCGACAACACCAATCACAATAGACAGCCCACTTGCTCTGGAAAACTACTGACGAAGATCTCCTGAGATAGCTGGACATGTGGCCTGCAGTTTTGCAGGGAAAGCCTCTCGCTCGCAGGAGATACTTGATAGCCTCTAGCTGTGAAGAGATAAGGACTCTACCAACTGGTAAAACCTTTCCACATAAGGCGGGCAAAAGAGGTTGCACCATGGGGGAATATCTCGCGGAACCTCTGACAGAAGGTTTGGGAACCAATCCACCTGAGGCCACAGAGGTGCCACTAAAGTCATCCTGAGATTTTGAGAGCTCATTACTCTGTTCGGACCTGACGGATCAGGCAGAACAGAGGAAAGGTGTACACCTCGAGATTGTCCCAAGGATGCTGTAGAGCGTCCTCCGCCAGAGCAAGAGGATCTGGGACCAATGAGAAGCAGACCTCCAGCTTTCTGTTGAAGAAAGTGGTGAAGAGGTCTTACATGGGTCTTCCCCAAAAATGAAACAGCCTGTGTGCTACATCCTAATGCAGAGATCACTCCGTACCTAGGACTTTACTCCGACGATTTAGCTTGTCAGTCACCAGATTCCTCCTGCCTGGAATGTACCTGGCCACGAGCTCCACCGAGTTGTTGATCACCCATTGGGCAAGGGTTAGTGATGGTACCAAAATTGGAATGGCACCCACTGCATGTAGTATGGGGGTCAGTAATGGAAGACGCCAAAAACCTTGAATATGGAAATCCTGGAACGCTTGGACACATGCATTGACAGGTCGTAGAACTCTTGGTGGAATCCATAATACTAAAAGACAAGCAGGCACACACACACACACACACACTGAAAGCAAATCACAAAGAAACCGGCTTGAGAAGGAGAGCGCAAACGCAACTAGTGCTGTCCATGGTGGTCAAAGAAAGACTGATGCATCATGAGCTACCATGCCCGGTCAGTGACCAGCTTTCACCTCATGTACGCTTGAGTTGCCAGGTGCAGCAGATTCCTTGCTTTTCAATCTTTGATTGCTTTGACTGGTTTCCAGGTGGCACCACAAGATTATACTATTGTCAAGACCAAAGGTTTGTTGTTGTATGAACAATTTAATTATAGTGTAACTACTTTCATTTCGGTTCCCTCTCCCTTCCTATACAGTCCATTGTGTCGGAAATAGCAATTAAAATTTAATTCTGAAAGAATGATTGTTCATTGTTGCTAAGTATCTAACATGAATTTTTACACCATCACCCTGTACTTTGTTGGGAATTTCCCCTAACCTTTCAATAGATGATATGATATAAGCTAATTCTCCTTGAAAAGAGTAGGGTATATAGTATATACTGTGATCCTTCAAGTATCTGCACCAGTAGGTCTAAGAGGGATGCATATTCATTTCAATTGAAGATATCTTATGAATATTCTAGCAAAATCCTAGACCAACCTTGTTCAGCTAAAGCAATCACACTACACAAATAAATATGTTGGATCTAGGATTATTATTCTTGAAATACCCACCCATAAATATCTGAAAATAGTATCTGAAACACACTTTCTCTCAAGTGTGGAATTATTTTTTTTACCTACCATTTTTTATTCTTTTAATACTAATATCTGTAATCTTATATTATGTAATTTTTGATGTACATATATATTGTTTTTTGTTGAATTATGTATAATTGTAGGATGGCTTCTTATTGCCACTCTCTCTTTACTCCATTAGCTACCCCTTATTTACTTAGCGGCATGCAAACATAAGCTTGAAATAAACAAAAGTTAGCTTCCTTTGAATACGTACTGTACTTTTAAAACTATTTTGGAGATTACACACTGAAGTTGGTAATTGAGTTGGGGGGGAGGGGGGGTTTCGAATATTTTGGAAGTACAGGCAGTCCCCTGTTATCGGCAGGTTCGGCTTATGACGTTCTGAGGTTAAGGCGCTTTTCAATTATATTCATCAAAAATTATTTCCAGGGTTACGACACCTACAACGCTGATCTGGCACAAGAAATATGACATAAAAAATGCAAAATAATCCATATTTGAAGGGGTTTTTTTTATGAAAAATGCAATAAGAATGTTGTTTACATAGTTTTTAATGCACCCAAAGCATTAAAAGTAAGGTTTTTTAGGATTTTTTATGATGTTCCGGCGTACGACGATTTTCGGGTTACAACGTGTCTCAAGAACGGAACCCCGTCATAACCCGGGGACTGCCTGTACTATACGTATCAGTGTATTTTGTCTATTGCCCACAAGGTCTTTAGTCAGCTTGTAGATACAAATTATTATCATCAATGTAGTTGACTCGTTTGCCTTGATGTGAACATTTAATAATTATTGTTAATGCCATTATTTTGATTCATTATATAATATTGACTGTCACATTTAGCTTTCTGACAGTGATTTTCTGTATTTCTATTTAGGCTGTGATCATCTTGGTGATACATATTCCTGGAAAGTATGAAAACTTATCATGGGAACGGTTGGAAAATACAATTGATGATTACTTGATGGGAATATGGGGAGAGCAGCTGCAAGAAAAAGATGTGTCGGCTATTGTGTCCCGGGTAGCCAATGCTCCGGTGCTAATCAAACCTGAGTCCGCCGAAAGACTAAATTATGCTTGTGAAAGCTTATGAAGTGTTTTCATGTCTTTTTTTATTGTGTATAAGATAAAGGAAGAGTATACATGGTGCTTTATTACAATCAATATTGTGTGGAAAATTTTGATACAATTATGTGTGGCCATTGACATAGTAAATGACAGGTGATACTACTGTATTATATTATACTTAAATAGTTGTGAGTAAAGAAATGTAATTTGAATATAAAAATAGTTTGAATCTTATATGCTCTCTGGAAAAGTATATTTTCATATGGTATGATGAGATAAAAAAATTATTACTGTAAAGAATATTACCTCTCTGGATAAATATTTTAGTGTTCTGTGTATAGAAAAACCATATTCATTCTAGTATAGCAATTAAGATGCTGTTCTAAATAATTTTCCATAAGCTCTGGTAAAGTATGAAGAAAATGATTAAATTTCAGGTGCTCCCGTAAGAAGTTGAATAATAGCTCAAGTTATAAAAATCCTATTTTGTATCTTAATCTTTTCATTTAAAAGTATCCAGATAACTGTAGTATAAGGCTGTGATAGAGTAATAGATTGTTCCAAAAAGCATGGCACAAATTAATAGTTAGTTTTGGTTACAAAAGCTAAAGTGTTAAACAAAACATCACAATTTTTTAAAGTAAATTGTATTTTTCCTAACTTTACAAACCTGAGGTCCTTTACATACGGAATTACTTTCAGCATAGGCTGGAATTTGGTCGTAAGAGAATAACAACAAGGTAGTTAGGGAGTAACTGCTTGTCCGATAGTCAGGAGTCCTGCCCGACTGAACATAAACATTCCACTTTGCTTTAGGCCCAGGAACAGATTGAGGGGTGGCATGAGGTGGGCATATATGTAAAGGACCTCAGGTTTATATAGTTAGGAAAAATACAATTTACTTAAAAAAAATTGGGATTTGTTCTTACGCGTAATACAAACCCTCGGTCCTTTACATAAGGAAGATTTACTGATTGGTGGGAGGAATCTGTTAGTCATGTGAACAGACTGGTGTTTGCCCAACCAAGATTCCCACCCTGGTCATAAGAGCAAGGGGGGGAACGTGGCCTCTGTCCAATTGATTGGAGTATGAGAACTGCAAGACCAATGGCCAGACCTTTGGACCAATTCATAAGAGGGAGGCAAGCGTAGCCTCTTGTGAATAGCAAACAAGAGCTTGTAGTCAGAAGCAAGATGACAAATATACAAGTATGGGGTTTGTTTCATGCTAATGTCCTCTTCCCCCCTTGTTAGGGGAGGGACGGATATATGCTTCTATACCCTGATGAAAGGGAAAGAATGGAGCTCATACATATAGCTTACCTGCATCGACTGCCCTTTCCAGCATGTGACGACCGCAGCTCTCTGCCCTTAGGAAGAGAGGAAAATGAAGGAGGAAGAGAAGCCAGTCACATTCTCATTTGCACCCATTCATACAGTTACACAAAGGGAGATGTAACCTTGTCCAGTTAGAGGAGCTGGGTAAGCTGCACAACTTGTTGAGCAGCCACCACAGGTCTCAAGGAAAAGATTTCCATGAACCTATGGGCAATATCCTGAAGGTAGAAGGAGGTGAAGGTGGTCTGTTTGGACCAAACCCCTGCCTTCAATACCTGCAAAACCGACAGGTTCTTGAGGAATGCAAGGGTAGGACCAATACCTCTGACTTCGTGGGCTCTCGGGCGAAAGGTACCAGTGTTAAACCTCCCTTTGGAGGAGTACGCTTTCCCGATCACCTCACAAAGCCAGAAAGAGATAGTCTTTTTGGACACCTCATTCTTGGTCACCCCAGTGCTAACGAAGAGGCGTTGACACTCAGGCCGGAGATGACAAGTTCTCTAACGGGCCAAAGTAGCATCTCGTCTGCATCATTACCACAGAAGTCCTCTAGGGAGGGGATTGTAAAGGACTCAAATCTATCATCAGGGACAGAAGAATTCTGAGTCTTCACTATGAAATCCTGGACGAAATTGAGCGTAAGAGATCCCCATCCCCTTGAATGTTTGACACCATAAGAGAGACCATGAAATTTACTTACTCTTTTTGCCAATGCCAGGGCCAGCAAAAAGATGGTCTTGAGAGATCCCTGTCTGATGACTCTCGGAGAGGCTCATAGGGTTCACGAGTCAAGCTCCTTAAGACGAGAGTCATATCCCACTCAGGAGGCCTGAGTTCCCTGGGTGGGCAAGCCCTCTTGAAGCTCCTCATAAGGAGAGATATCTCCATAGAAGAGGAAATATCCACTCCTCGCAGTTTAAGGACCAAGGCCAAAGCAGACCTGTAGTCCTTAACCGCAGAGGCAGAGAGGAGCTTCTCTCGGCAAAGAAAGACTAAGAAATCCGCGATCTGTTGGAGAGTGGCTCTGAGCAGAGAGAGACCCTGTCCACTACACCAACCGCAGAAGACGGACCACTTTACCTGGTACCCTGCTGCATAGGACTGTCTGAGGTATCCTACCATCTCTGTTGCTGCACAGCGAGAAAACCCTCTCGCTCGCAAGAGATGGTGGATAATTGCCAGCTGTGAAGACACGGGGACTGTACTGCTGTGTGATACCGTTTTACGTGCGGTTGACATAGAAGGTTGTGCCAAGGGGGAGTCTTTCGCAGTGCCTTGGAGAGAAGAGCCAACAGATCGGAGTACCAAATGGTCTGAGGCCTATTGGGAGCCACCAGGATCATCTGAAGATTGCTGGTGACCAGCACTCTGCTGATCACCTTGCAAATCAGACAGAAAGGGGGAAAGGCGTAGATTTTGAGGTTGTCCCACGGATGTTGCAACGCTTCTTTTGCAGCTGCCCATGGGTCCGGCACGACAGAGAAGAAAACCAGAAGTTTTCTATTGTGCTGTGTGGTGAATGGTGAACTGGTCCACCACTGGACGCCCCCATAGGTTGAACAGCCTTTCCGCCACATCTGGGTGTAGAGACCATTCTGTCCCAATCACCTGATTCTGGCAGCTGAGCTTGTCTGCCACTACATTCCTCTTGCCTTGAATGTATCTGGCTGACAGCTCTACAGAGTGAGCCGCAGCCCACTCGTGAACCTGTACTGACAACTAAGCAGAAACTCCTTTAGGTGTGCATCCCAACCCTCGTTCGATGCATCCAAGAACAGAAGCATGTCTTTGGGGGGGGAGTGTGCAACTCCACTCCTATTAAGAGGTTCCTGTTGTCTAGCCACCAGGCTAAATCCTTCCTCACTTCTTCAGTAAGAGGGATGAGGAAGTATTGAAGATCCCGAGTTTGTGACCAACACTCCTTTAGTCTCCACTGCAGAGACTGCAGGTGAAGACGCCCATGAGGGACTAGCTTCTCTAGTGACGACAGGTGACCAATCACGACTTGCCAAAGCGGAGCTGGCTGTTCCTGTCAAGACAGAAACAGTTGAGCTGCCTTCCTGAACTTGCTGATTCTCGAGTCTGCGGGGAAGACTCGTGTTGCTACTGTGTCGATCAGCATGCCCAGGTACTTTATCCGCTACTTGGGAATGAGATCTGACTTCCCGAAATTTATCACAATCCCCAGATCGAAACAAAAATTGAGAAGTCAATCCCTGTCCTGTAGTAACTGCGAAAGAGAGCTCGCCAGGACTAGCCAGTCGTCGAGATACCTCAAGAGACATATCCCAACTGAATGGGCCCAAGCTGACACCAAGGTGAACACTCGCGTGAACACCTGAGGGGCGGTTGAAAGTCTGAAACAAAGTGCCCTGAATTGGAACATCATCCCCTCAAGGATAAAGCAAAGGTACTTCCTGGAGGACTGATGGATGGGTATCTGAAAATACGCATCCTTCAGGTCCACTGAAAGCACGAAGTCGTTCTCCTTGATATAGGCGAGCATGGAGCGTGCTGTATCCATCGTGAACTGAGTCTAGCAAACAAATCAATTCAAGGGGGAGAGATCTATCACCAGTCTCCAGGCCCCTGTAGCCTTCTCCACCATGAAAAGTCTGCTGTAGAACCCCGGTGAAGGATCTCGAATGACTTCCACAGCTCCCTTGCTCAGCATAGATAGCACTTCTTCCTTGAGTGCCAGATCCTTGGCAGAACCAGGGATGTGAGTCTAGAGTTGGACCGGACGGTCAGTGAGAGGTGGCTTTAACTCGAAGGGCAGAAGATATCTCTCCCGAAGGACATCCACTATCCAGATCTCTGCTCCGTAGCGCTGCCATGTTGCCCAATGGCTCGCCAGGCAACCCCCCCCCCCCCCCCCCCCCCCCCCCCCTTCGGCAGTAGCTGAGGGGGAATGCCGTCCCTTCCTGCAAGAGAAGGAGGGTCTGAGAGGGGGGCCTGTTGCTCCCCCTTTCGGAGTAATTGAAGAAGGCTGGGTCTTTACTTGCGTCCTTTTTGACGAAGAAGCAGTCTTTGGGGGCGGAGGAAGAGCTAGCTTGGCTCCAAGGCCTAGCCTCAGTTGCACGAGACAGCCCGGATGTCTTGGCAACTGCCTAGTTGACAAGACAATCACTGTCTTCAACTCTACACTTGTCAACCGCAGCATCCACCATGTCTCTAGGGAAGAGAGAGGAGGAACCCAGCAACAGCTCATTCCTAAGACCCAATGCCAACTCCGCATGAGCCACTCTGGATATGTATACAAGTTAGGACAGAGTCCCTCCGCCTAAGTACCAGGTTAGCCCACAGGTTGGCAGTCTGGTGGACCAGGTAGGAAATAGCCCTACCGCCAGACTGACAGAGTCCAGCCAGGAGACGGCCTAGAAAGTTGCCATAGCGATAGCTCCAACACTTTTGCCTCATGCCGCATGAGCCAAAGGGTCACCGAGCCAAAGGTTCTCCGACAAGAGGTGCTGCAGAGACAAGCCGGGAGTTAGCCTACATAGCACTGGGTCAACCTGTTTGGTCGGCAGAGGGTTCTCTGAGGACAAGTAGAATCGCCTCTGTTGAGGTAAAGGAGGGGTAAGCAGCTTGTCTGATCTGTTGGCCCTGAGCGAACTCTCCTGTCCCAAGACAAGATTGTTCACCTGGTCCAACACGCCCTCTGACAAGGAAGACCAAGGTAACTACACAGAAGCCCTGGGTTCCTTCTTAGGAACCCAGATCCTTCCCCGAGGTCATTGTGCTGATGAATCAGGGTGATGACCTCCGCAAAAGATCTCTGGATCTCGGTAGTGACTGCATCCTGGGGAGAAGGACCGTCAAGTCTTTCCAGGGCGAGCCCCTCCCTCGATCCTCTTCATTCAGAAGGAAGAGCCTCAACAAACCCCATGTGACCTCCTCAGACCACTTGAGCATACGACCTCTTGGGTCCTAAGACCATGCTGGGAATGTATGCCCTCATGGCCGAACTGTGAGAAGAACACTCCTCACGGTTCCTCTGGTTGCCTCTCTCCTCCTGGTGTATCCTGAGGAAGTTGAAGGGACAGGTGAGGTAGATCTGACGCTCCTGCTCGGTCTGCTAGCAGAATTAACAGATTGAGCGGGCTGCGAGCAATCACCCAACTCGCGGTGATGACTCGGTTCCACACGGTCCTAGAGGGAGTGTTTACCCTGTGGGAGCGCTCCTCCAAGGATGGTAGTTGGCACTTTCTTTTCACGTCAGGGGCAAGCGCTGCTTGACACCTGGACCAACGTGACCGACGATTGGGTGAAGAATAACATCCACCAGCGTGACGAGACCGGGCACTGTCCTCACGATGCGTCATGGTCCCCGAAGAAGCCGAAACTTCACGAGAAGACTGAACAGGGGACCTTCTACCAGTCTCGCCACCTGTACGGTCCTGCGGGTCCGTCACATCACCCCTGGGAACTGAACAATTGCTATGTGAGCGATCATCGGCAAGACGCAAGTCACATGAGCGACTCGCACTTTTCCTCTACACCGGGCCCAAGTCGTGACGGTGAGCAGACTCGGCGTCACTGACTCTAGCTGCACGCTCACTGGTAGATGAGCTGCACTTCGGAGAAACTTGCTGACGAGAGGCCGAGACAGTCCTAGTGGCAGCACCTCTAGGACTAGGTTCAGAAGTAGCAAGCGGTAGTCACTGTACCCTCTCTCTACGGTCCCCGGCCCTGCCCACGCCCTATGGGACTGGCAAGGCGTTCCCCTTCCTGAAGGAACAGGAAGGGACCAGTGGCAAGGGCTCAAGATTGTGGTGAGACCAGACCCTTAGAAGTCCAGAACGCCAACTTTTTGGTGGAAGGGGAAGACAGGCCTTCTTCTTCTTGGCAAGGAGAAGCCTCGGAAGAAGTGGCGTAGGTGGCAAAAGGCTGTGAGTGAAGATGAGGAGGAAGACATGACACCTTTCGCTTCGTTAGACTTCAGTTTGTCCCAGCTTGCCCAGAGCGGCAGTCAGATCCCCCGTCCATGGTGCCACTGAAGTGGCTGTCAAAGCAGCAGGCTCCAGAGCTGCCCGGACTGGGGGGCGCTGATGTCTCAGCAGCACTCGTACGGTATGGTCAGGAACAGGAACAGCAACAGGCATGAGAACGGAGACAGTGGGGACAGTCTCAGGGGTCGGTTATAATTAGCTGGGGGAGAGAGGACTGCATAGCCTGGAGGAGGAAGCAGAAAGGGTTCCGTCCTTGAAGCTTGTGGCACTGTCGATATGACCACAGGTGTAACTGTGGTCACATGTTGAGTATAAACTAAATGAGGCGGTGCCGTATATGCAGGCATCGACAGAGTCATCATGGTCCCCGAAGCTGCCCCATGAGTCACAGGGGCTGACGAAAAATGATCCATCAGCCCTTAGAGAGATGGAGTGCCAGACAAGCCCAACTTCACCCACGCCTGCTGCAAATCCCCGACCGCGGAGACAGACACACCTGAGGGAGCAAAAGTCAAGTTAGTGGGGGGAACCTCTGCTCACCCCAAAGGAGAAAAATCCCCTCCGGAGCGAGCAGAATCTCCTAAATACATTTCCTGGTCAGCATGCCTACCCCCCTTTTCTATGCTTGACTAATCAAGTGAAGAAGCAGAAGGAGACATTTTCCCCGAAGGGGAAACAGTGAGATGGGGAAGCTTATGAGGAGGGAAAAAGGAAGACGAGGGATTAGCCACCAACAAAGTCGACAGGGGCATGTAGCCCTCCAACGAAGCCTTGGAAGACTTCCACCAAGATCGCTTTCTCCCCTCATATCTCCCCCACTACTTCGCCGACCAAGAGACAAGTATCACAAGGTTTATCCATTGAACACTCACACCCTCGGCATTTAGCACTGAGGATGTGAGTATCTATACATCCACTTTAAAGCGGAAACTACCGCACTTTCTGCCCCCACTCCAGGGCAAATGCGTTGCAAAACTGGGGGCCGATAAGGCTTATCCAAGTTTTGGGTTTGCATTTCAATAAACAACAAAACAAACTCGTACATAAAATAACACACAAATTTCTTTGACGACAGAGATGGGCAGAGAACATGTCTGCACACAATGGCGGCTGAAGGCAATGTGCAGTGTTTGTGCCTGGTCAGGCGGGACTCCTGACTATCAGACAAGCAGCTACTGCTTGTTGTTATTCTCTTACGACCGAATTCCAGCCTACGCTGAAAGCAGTTCCTTATGTAAAGGGCCAAGGGTTTGTATTATGTGTAGGGACAAATGTAGTACATACCTAGTTTAGATCCACATATGTACTGTATACCTCTTAACCTTTATATAGTAATTAAAAAGTCAAGTAAATGTCGGATAACTCTTTCTGTTGAAATTATACAGAAGGCAAACCTTTGTACAGTGTATTTTTTGTAAAATTAGTTAATCTTTAAGGGTTTTACCATATTTCTTGGGGACTGTTTTCCCCCTGCTCATGTTATCTCGATCCTATTAAAATAATAGTTGTGACCGTGATGGTTGTAACAATTTGTCAGACCTTTTACTAACTTCCTTTCATGCATTCTTGTACTCAGCTCCAGACACTGTCATGAATTTAACTCTTATTATTTGAAGTGGCTTCCTACACACTGTTCATTAAAAATAAATCCGATCATGCTGTTTTTACAAGAAATCTAATCATCATGCTTGCAACTTTTCTTGTTTCTCCTGGCTTAGATGCTGTTATTTATGCTAACCTAGTATTTTAGGGATGCAGTATATGTACCTGGTCCTAGAACAACTGTATAACTCAACTATCCTACATAAACTACTTACTAATAACTATGCCAACTGTGTAATTAAAAATGTGCAAGAGCATCCATGTAACTAAACTGCTATATAAGGAGTGCATTAAAGGCGTGCAAATCTTAGTTACTGAATCAAGTCGATGATTCATGCATCAAAGAATAAACCTCATTATCATAACTAAAATGTTTAGGTTTGATTTCCCCTTTTTTGGGCCAGATGTAAAAAGTTCTTCCCACTCTCTAACTTGTCTTTGCCCTACTACTTTCATAGCTACTGTTTTCCTGACCATGTGTTCCTCATCCCCTCTCATCTCAATCTAAAGTGGGCGCTGAAAGTCTTTGCACCCCTGAAGGCTGCGCAAAGACTTTCAGCGTCTTAAAGAATCCTCCATATCAGTCACGGAAAATGCCTGAGAGAAAAAATGACTAATTGGCACCTTTTATTGTTTCCACTGTGTCCTTGATTAAGGAAACAATAACTGATCAGTAGCTCATTAGCCGTGGTGTAAGTCGGTTTTTTTTTGCTGGCACTCCTGTCAGGATTTGTTCGTCTCGTGGTGTTGCCCTTGTGTTGCCAATCCCTGTGCCTTTATGCGTAATGGTGGGTCCTTATACTTCTAGGGATGATCGTGTAAGGGTCATCAGTGTTTTGAATTAGGGTTAAATGCCGCTGAAATTGTGCGGCAGACGGATTTGAAGCGTCGAACAGTTCAGAACATTGTTGCGCGGTACAAGGAGTCAGGGAAGAAAGAGGTACCTCTTCCGCCAAGAAGTCTGGGAGGCCCCCGTTGCTGTCTGAACGATCTATTTCGCTACTGAGAAGGGAAGCAGAGCTTAATCCTTCACACAGCGCTCGTCAATTCAGGGAAGAAAAACTCTGAAATTTTAGGAAAGTGTAAAGTACGTACTTTACAGACGTACTTGTCATGCAAGTTGGGATTCAAGAGTGTTGTGTGGCTCCTAAGAAGAGCAAGCTAACTGACGAACCCATATTAAGAAACGAAAGTTTTTTTTCATAGATTTGGTAAATGGGACGTTAATAACTGGAAAAAAGTGTTGTTCACTGACGAATCCACATTCCATTGCTCGGCAAGCACCTCAACGAAGTTTGGCGAAGTCCCCAGCCTTAACAAGTGCAGTGACAAACTTATTCGTCCTCGTGAAAAGTTTCCAAAACTTTGATGGTATGGGGTTCTATGGGTTTATGAGGGAGTTGGGGAATGTGTATATTTGAAAATAATGAACGAGTGAACCAGCACATTTATTACGTTGTGCTAAATGAATATTTAGAGGGGAGCTTTGAGAAGACAGGTGCTTCAATTCTTCAGCAGACGGCGCACGGTGCCCACATCAACGCCATTGATTAGGAACTGTTTGCAGGATTGTGGTGAGGGAGCTTTTAAGTGACTGGCCCCCTAATTCCCCTGATTTTAGTCCCATAGAAAATCTGTGGTCGATCATTAAAAACGTTTGCAGAAGGTTGACCTGCTCCAATACGAGAAACTCAAAGCCGCCATCATCGCTGCTTGGAACAGTATCGAACCAGAGATCTGTCAGACACTCATTGAAAGTGTTCCCGACGGCTGAAGGCAGCTAAAGAGAACAAATTTGGTGCTACCAAATACTAGAAAGTCTAAGGTAAACTGACACACCATTTCATTTCAATATCTTTACTAAATTTTTGCATTACTTTACAGGTCGAAGAAGGTGCGCGTGTGTATGCGTTTGCCTAAATTGCACTGGGGTTGTAAAGACTTTCGGCGCCTACTTTATTTTTTGTTGCAGCTTTTTCAGCTGTATGATCTTCCCACTGCATTCCATTATGGGATCTTAACATTCTGTAGTCAAACTTCTACAAAATATCCTCCATTTTCATGATGGTACCTCTGTTTCTACTACAGAGAATGGTGCAGGCATTATTCACACAACATAAATTTTCACTGTTTACCACTGTGGTTCTTTAATTCTTTAGCTGACTAGTAATCTCTTCCACATCTTTCAGGCAAGTCCTACTTTTTCCTTTTGTGCTCTTTTTGATCCCTGCTTCTCTATCAATTGTGTTCTCAAGAAAACAGAAATGACCATCATCATCTGAGGCCTATCAACATATTGTGCCTCCTCCCTTGACGACCCATTTACTAATGAATTAAAAAAAATAGCTTTCTTCAGGTATGTTATACAACCCTGAGAATTTTGAGACATCTTTACATAAGGTATATACCACTGAGTTCCCATTTATCCATACACAAACTTCCCTGACTACTTTTTATTTAGCTGTCTTACCCCTCACAATAAACTTTGTTTTGATAATGTTGGTTTTTATACATTCAACTTCCCTGTCAGATATATACTTAGCTATAGACTCCGTCGTCCCCGATAGAAATTCGAATTTCGCGGCACACTCTACAGGTAGGTCAGGTGATCTACCGCCCCGCCGCTGGGTGGCCGGGAATAGGAACATTCCCGTTTTCTAAGTCAGATTTTCTCTATCGGCCGAGACATCAACATTGTTGTTGTTCCTCCTGATTTGATTTTCGTGTTTTTCATCGCTATTGATCTTCTAAGCCGGTCTTTTTGGTGACGTATTGGATCTTTGGTTGGGCATACTCTTTCGTGGACTGTTATTTGGACTTGATTTTGGATTTTTCTCATAATGTCGGACTCTAGCTTTTCGGTTAGAAGACAGTGTGTGAATGAGGGATGTATCGTGAGGCTACCGAAAGCTTCGGTAGACCCTCACACAGTTTGTAAGGGGTGTAGACAGAATGAATGCTCTGTATCTAACACCTGTAATGAATGTGTAGGTTTGAATGAGGAAGAGTGGAAGAATTTAAATTCCTATTTAAGAAAATTGGAAATGGATAGGGCTAGGAAGGCTTCCTCCAGAAGCGTAAGTAGGTCTCGTTCTAACGAGCCAATTAATATAACACCTAACCCTAAACCTGTATTTACTTCCTCTTGTACTACTAAGACTGCAAACCCAGCAACGGAAATTGCAGATCTTAAGGCTGCACTTGAAAGGATGGAACGTCAAATGCAAACGTTACAAGGTAAGCGCAGTGATAGTGATGAAGTGTCCCCAGTGCAGTGGAGGGTGCGTCTGATCGGCTCCGTCTCGCTCCCAGGCCTAGACCGCTTCCAAGCTCACAGGCCCAGAGGAGAAGGAATGTCAAAAGCCTTACGGAGGTTATGGAGAATCCCCACCGATCAGGCTCCCCTCGGCAGATTCTGTGACGTCCCGAACTGCTAAGGATCGCTATAGGAAAAAAAAGCATCCTAAAAAAAGTGTTTTTTCTTCTTCTGATTCTTCACCACAAAGAAAGGGCTGGAGTTCTGACGAACTTTCACACCCCTTAAAATGAAGTTGGAAAGCTCCAACTTTGGATTCAAGTCCGGAGTTTTTCCCTGAAGGATCGCCTTGCGAAAGGAAAAAAGCTAAGTATATTCCAGCTCTCAACTCAGTCTCCTTCCTCCTCTCGTAGTAGCCATCTTGCTTGGTGAGACGTACCCGCGTGAAGTCACAATATCAACAGATATCACAAGTTTAACATACGACTAGAATTTGAGAAATATCTAGAAGTGTTCGTGAACTATCGGTGATAAGATTAGTGTGTAGTAGTGGATAAAGCGTCTTCTAAGTTAGTTTATCAAGTGTAATACTATAAATCAGAACAAGATGGCAGTAAGTTTCCAACTGCGGGGAAAAGGTGGCGTAAATTTGGCGTGTCTACAGATTCGCAATACGATGAGGTAGCAGGAAGGGAACTGGCATTTCTCATCTATGAAATCAGCAACAGTCCTAACCAAAAAGATACAAAAGCATTCATAGATATATTAGAAGGATATAATCCTTCAAACTGGAACAAATCTAATGAAAACATCTTGAAAATAATGAAGAAGTTCCAAATAAAATCCAAGTGGTCAAGAGACTCATAAAGAAAATATACATAAACCAACATATTCCGACAAAGAAAATGAATAAGGTGAATCTTGTGAATATACTAATTGATGCATTAGGAAAAAGAATGCCAAAAGCATGCAAACTGTGTAAGGTTTGGTATAGCATAGTCAATCCACAAAACCTAATCAGAAAATGTGCTGCATGCAACATTCCGACCCATCCACAGTGTGCTGAGGTAATACAAGATTTGAGAAAAGATACAAGAATTTTTTGTTCAACATGTCTATCATGGATAGACAATGTTATTAAATCAAGATTGAATGTACAAATAGTTGAGGATGAAGAAGAAGAGGAAGAGAAGAAGAAGAAGAAAAAGAAGAAGAGGAAAACGGAAGAGAAGTAAACAAAATGAAATGACAGAAAAAAAAATAAGGTGAAAACAAAGAACAAGATAAAAGTATGGATGCAGAGATACTCATTGATACTACATATGAGGCAATAAAGCAGCATACCTACGAAGAAATAAATTACGATATGACAACAGAAAAGCAAATCCCGAAGAGGCTCTACCCAGATCTATACAATGACGGGAAAGAGGGAAAAAATGACAAGAAAGACAAAATCTTGCAACCTTTTGAAAAGAGGGAATTGCAGATTTGGAGAAGATGTTACTACAAACATCCTAAGATATGTCAAAACTATGAAATATATGGTAAAATGTGCATACTTAGATGGATATGGGGATGATTGCAGAGATCTGCATCCAAAAATATGTAAAAACCTAAAAGAAGGAAAAGGATGTAAGTTCGACAAAAAATGCAAATATATGCACCCTGTAGCCATGAATCATAATCAAATAAATAACCAACCAAGTAATAAAATCCAAAATAAGAAAGAAACAAATAAAGAGAGAAATCAAGAATATCAGGTAAAAGAGAAAAGCAAACCACCAATGAGATATGCAGAGGTGTCAGCAAAGAATTTCAAAGCATCAGCTCCGAAATTACTACTCAAGAGATAATAACTGTATTTATTATGCAAGAGGATATTGCAGAAACGGAGAAAATTGCAGATTCAGACACAAAATGAATAATTATGATGAAGGAAGATCAAAATATTATGGAAAAGTTGGATTTTTTAATGTCAGAATTTCTGGAAATGAAAAAAAGAACAAAAATACACGAACAGGAAGAACGGATGACATGGGAAAATCCTTATTACTATCAGTATTAAATGAAGAAGAAAACACGCAAACCATCATAGTGATGAATGCGCAGGGTTTAGTTACGAGTAACTCAAAAAGAAAAATAGAGTACTTAGAAGAACTAACCCAAAATGAAAAGAAAATAGATATAATGAATATAAGTGGAAACCTGGTATTCCCAAGAGACTGGGAATGATGATCAAATAAAATAAAAGGGTTCCAAACTTATAGATCAGATAGAAAAAATAGGAATCAAGGGGAACCGCAATATATGGGAAAGACAAAAAACAAGGAAAAATATATGAGAAATATAGTAACTCAGAATGTGAACTAATAGCGGTAGAATTTGAATCTGAAAAATTGATGAACATAGTAATATATAGACCTCCTAATACTAAAGAGTTTGACTTAATAATTGAAAAATTGGATGATATATGTAGAAATCACAAGGACTGGACTATTCTCCTATCTGGTGACTTCAACTTTCCTTTCGTAGAATGGAAAGAACGAATAGGAGATTGTGGTTGTACTTATACATATAAAAAAGAGAGTAATAGTAGTGCAGAAGATAAGAGCAATTTGAAAAGCTATTAGATATGCTACTAGAATACAACATTCAACAAATACATCACCTGCCAACAAGAAAGGAAAATACTTTAGACCTAGTATTTGTGAACGAGATGAATTATGTTAAAGAAATAATAGTTTATAATGCGAGTATTTCAGACCATAATGTCATAGAATTAACAGTTCATTCCAAAGCAAGTGAAAATAGAGATAAGCAAGAAATGAAAAAGTGGGAAGGATATGGAAAATACAACTTCTACAGTAAAAATATAAAATGGTCAGAAATTAATGAAGAATTAAACAAAGATTGGGATAACATTTTCGTAAGTGATGACATAAGGGTAAATACGGAGATATTATATAAAATTATTGGAGATAATAGTGGAAAAACATATACCGAAGAAGAAAAGAAAACATCATTCATGCATACCAAGAGACAGAAGAATCTTGTTCCAGAAAATCAGAAAGTGGAAAAAAGGTCTTGCAAAAGAAAAAAATGCATGGAAAGTTATAGAACTAAAAAGTAAGATAGAAAATGCAGAAAAAAAGATTATACAATCAAAAGAAAATGAAAAACGGGACTTGGAAGAAAAAAACCCTATTAAATATCAAGCAAAACCCAAACTATTATACTCATATGCGAAGAAGATGAATAAAAGAAGAATAGAAATAGGCCCTCTGAGAATTGAAGGGAGATTAACGAATGAAAAAAGGAAATTTGCAACATACTGGCAGAACGATATAAGAGAGAATTCACCCTAGAATAGATAATGAAGATAATGATATAGAAGTAAGGGATGAAAATAGTGAATATTAGCTGACATAGATAATAATGAAGCTGATATTGTGGCAGGCTATTAATGAAATTAAAAATGGAGCTGCTGCAGGGCCTGATGGAATTCCTGCTATTTGTTAAAGAAAGTAGTTCATTCTATCGCAAAGCCACTTGCAATATTATTAAGACAAAGTGTAGATACAGGCAAGATATGATGAGCACAAATTAGCGTATATTACCCCTACTTTCAAAAGTGGATCAAGACTAGAGGCAAGTAATTATAGGCCTGTGAGTCTAACATCACATATAATGAAAGTGTATGAAAGGGTAATGAAGAAAAATATTATGAAACATTTAATAAAAAATAATTTGTTTAATAAGGACAACATGGTTTCGTACCCGGAAAAAGTACACAAACCCAACTGTTAGTCCACGTGAAAACATATTCAAAAATATGAAAAGCGGAAATGAAACAGATGTGGTTTATTTAGACTTTGCAAAAGCTTTTGATAAAGTAGACCATAATATATTAGCGAAGAAAATTAGAAAACACAATATCGTGGATAAAGTAGGAAGATGGTTAAAAGAATTTTTACACAACAGAAAACAGATAGTTATTGCAAACGACGAGAAATCGGATGAAGCCAAGGTAATATCCGGTGTGCCGCAAGGTACGGTGTTAGCTGCAATACTGTTTGTTATTATGATTGAAGACATAGACAATAATGTTAAGGATTCGGTAGTGAGTAGTTTCGCAGATGACACAAGAATAAGTAGAGAAATTACTTGTGATGAAGATAGGAACGCTCTACAAAGAGACCTTAACAAAGTATATGATTGGGCAGAGGTAAATAGGATGGTATTTAACTCTGATAAATTTGAATCAATAAATTATGGAGACAGAGAAAGAAAGCTATAGCATATAAGGGACCTAATAATGAGACCATCACAAATAAGGAAGCAGTTAAAGACCTTGGTGTGATGATGAATAGGAACATGTTATGCAATGATCAAATAGCAACTCTGTTGGCAAAATGTAAAGCAAAAATGGGAATGTTGTTACGGCACTCAAAAACAAGAAAAGCTGAACACATGATTATGCTTTATAAAACATATGTTCGTAGTCCACGTGAATATTGCAATATGATATGGTACCCACACTATCAAAAGGATATTGCACAAATAGAGAGTGTACAAAGGTCCTTTACAGCTAGAATAGAAGAAGTTAAGGACCTAGACTACTGGGCAAAGACTACAATTCTTAAAATTATATAGTCTGGAAAGGAGAAGAGAACGCTACATGATAATTCAGGCATGGAAACAGATAGAAGGAATAGCAGAAAATATCATGGAACTAAAAATATCAGAAAGAGCAAGCAGAGGTAGATTAATAGTGCCCAAAAATATACCAGGAAAAATAAGGAAAGCACACAGGACATTAATCCACTACGCACCAGCATCGATAATGCAGCGTCTATTCAATGCGTTGCCAGCTCATCTGAGGAATATATCAGGAGTGAGCGTAGATGTGTTTAAGAATAAGCTCGACAAATATCTAAACTGCATCCCAGACCATCCAAGATTGGAAGATGCAAAAATATACCGGAAGATGTACTAGCAAACTCTCTGGTAGACATTAGAGGTGCCTCACACTGAGGACCTGGGGCAACCCGAACAAGATGTAAGGTCTGTAGGTAAGGTAAGGTAAGGTAGACCTCCTTCACCTACATCGGAAAAGGAAGAAGAGAATGCTGCGGCTAAAATTCTATTAAAAATACAGGAGCAGATCTCCTCTTTAGTAGGAGTTCTTACGAAGGAGACTCCCAGAAGAAAGGACTCTTTCCTACGGTAAAAAAGATCGACATGAAGAAAGGACGTCTCTGGCACAAAAAATCGTGTATTCTACTCCTCGGACAGGAAGTAGAAAGAATAAGCGCCAAAAGTGCCAGAAAAACCAACCTGGCGCAATGCGCCAGAAGCGCCAGCCAGGCGCCAAAATAAACTATCGACTTCCAAACGACAGATTCAAGATTCTTCAATTGTTCAAAAAGACTTGAACCAAGAGGATTCTTCTAGCTTTGAGCGGGATCAGCCTTTACCTGGCAGGGACTCTAGATGTCGCACAGGCGGCCGTAGCCCCTGTCAGGATAGAGCTTTTTCCGTTAAGAGCGATACGAGAGGACATCCTTCTTCTGCAGGAGAGAGGATGTCGCACAGGCGGCCATCACTCTTGCCAGGAGAAGGAGAGAGTCTTGTTGCAGGATCAGCCTATCTCTCGTAAGGACGCAAGTTGTCGCACAGGTGGCCGTCGCTCTTGCAAGAGTGGGGAGTAGATGTTGCGAGGGACTCATCTCCTATCGAGAAGAAACAATCCTCTTTGGTTGATCCTTCTTCCTCCATGGAGATTGAACAAGAATTGGAAGATGTGTCGGATTCGGAAGATCATACGGCTGCAGGCTTATCGCATTATAAGACGCTAGCAGCCCTCTTACTTCAAGAGTTTGGAGACTCGTTAAGCCCTGCTGCTCCACCTTCTCCTAGATCTTTGTTTACGAGAACCAAGGTCTCAAAATCGTCCTCTTTCCTAAAGATGAAACCGACCATTTCTATGAAGAAGGCGCTTCGGTTTGTCGGAAACTGGTTTAAATCCAAGGAGGAGGCGGGGAGAACTGTCTTTGCCTGCCCTCCTTCCAAACTTGCAGGAAAGAGAGGCATCTGGTATGAGACAGGAGAATCGCTGGGTCTTGCTCTCCCGACCTCTGCCGAAGCAGATTTTTCAAATCTTGTTGATGCTTCGAGGAGACAAGCCTTGTCATCAGCTAAGATCACATGGGGGACTCAGAAATGGACCATCTCCTCAAGGGATTGTTCCATGTCTTAGAAGTTTTTAACTTCTTAGACTGGTCCCTTGGGGTGTTGGCCAAGAGAACTCAGGAGACGAGTTTCTGAGCCCAGAAGTCCTTCATTAGTGTCCCTGTCCTGTATGGACAAAGCAGTCCAGGATGGATCAGGAGAAGTGGCTTCTCTCTTCGGAACTGGAATTTTGAAGAAAAGGACTTTGTTTAGTTCTTTTCTAACGAAAGCAGTCACTCCTATCCAGAGGTCGTCCCTGCTTTACGCGCCTCTCTCGGACCAACTGTTCCCTTCACAATTAGTAAGGGACATTTCCCATTCTTTGACTGAAAAGGCCACACAAGATCTTTTGGCCCAATCCGCAAAGAAAGCGAGGACCTCCGTTCCTACTATGAAGAGAGAGACACGTACCCCTCAACAGCCCTTTCGAGGGAGTTCCTCTTCTAGACCCTCCTCTAAGAAGAGAGGAATACCAAAAAGAGGTAGGTCTGCATTCAGACCTATCAAGAAAGCCAAGTGATTTTTTCCAGTCCTTCAAGCACCGGTAGGAGCCAGACTTCTGAAATTTTCAGAAGAATGGGCACTGAGAGAGGCAGACAGCTGGTCCTTTTCAGTAGTAACGAAGGGATATCTTATCCCCTTTCGAGACAGACCTCCCTTAACGACGACCCCGAGGGAACTGTCGGCCAAGTACAGGGACCCTGCCATGAGAGAAGCACTTTTACACCTTGTAGAACAGATGTTGCAAAAGGAGGCCATCGAATTTGTCCGGGATCCGCATTCCCGAGGATTCTACAACCGTCTTTTTCTGGTTCCGAAAGCCTCGGGAGGGTGGAGACCGGTTCTGGATGTGAGCGCATTGAACCGATTCGTAGAGAACACAAAGTTCTCTATGGAAACGTCCAAGTCGGTTCTTGCGGCTCTCCGTCCCGGAGATTGGATGGTCTCCATGGATCTACAGGATGCTTACTTTCATGTCCCCTTGCATCCCTCATCGAAGAAGTATCTTCGATTCATGATGCAGGGCAGAATATTCCAATTCAGGGCCCTGTGCTTTGGCCTATCTACAGCTCCTCAGGTTTTCACGAGCCTAATGAGGAATGTTGCGAAATGGCTACATCTGAAAGGGATAAGTAATCTCTTTATCTAGACGATTGGCTCAGAAGAGCAAAATCGGAACATCAGTGCTTGAAGGACCTGGAGACGACTTTAGAACTGACAAAATCACTGGGACTACTCGTAAACCTCGAGAAATCACAATTGATCCCCAGACAGAACATGGTCTATCTGGGGATACAGATGGATTCTCGGGGTTTTCGGGTTTTTCCATCACAAGAGAGAATTGCTCAAGGCTTATAAAAAGTCTCGAACTTCTTAGGGAAGGAACGAAGCTCGGCGAGGGAATGGCTCAGTCTGTTGGGCACCTATCCTCGTTAGAGCAGTTCGTTTCCCTAGGGAGATTGAACCTCAGACCTCTGCAGTTCCCTATCTCAGACGAATGTGGAGTCAGAAGACAGGAGATTTGTCAGACTCGTTTCCCATCAGCAGGAGATAAAGTCACACCTGAAGGGTGGTGGTTAACCCCCTTAAGAAGAAACGAGGGAGTGTCCCTCTTGATTCGGAACCCTTCGCCTAGTGTTGTTTTCCGATGCCTCGGAAAACAGGTTGGGGAGCAACATTGGGTCCAAAAAGAAGTGCAGGTACCTGGACAAAGGAACAGGTGGCACTGCACATCAATGCGAAGGAAACTCCTGGCCATTCATCTAGCCCTGGAGTACTTCGAAGCGGAAGTCAGAGGAGTGGTAGTCCAAGTCAACTTGGACAATACCACTGCTCTGGCTTACGTCCGAAATCAGGGGGGCACTCACTCTTTCTCACTGTATGAGATCGCAAGAGATCTATTGACCTGGACGGAGGAACGGGGCATAATTCGCCGCACAAGATTTGTTCAGGGAGTAAAAAATCTAAGAGCAGACAGATTGAGCAGGAAGAACCAAGTACTTCCGACAGAGTGGATGCTCCACTCAGAAGTCTGCAAAGAGCTTTGGTCCCTCTGGGGAAAACCTCAGATCGACCTGTTTGCCACGTTCCTCTCCAGGAAGATGGACAACTTCTGCTCTCTAGAAGAAGATCCCAGAGCCATAGCGATCGATGCTCTCCTTATGGACTGGTCAGGCATAGACGCCTTCGCCTTTCCTCCATTCAAGTTGCTGGGGGAAGTGCTAAGAAAGTTTGTGTTGCATCGAAGGGAACAAAACTGACTCTAATTGCTCCCTTCTGGCCTTCCCGAAACTGGTTCACAGAGGTACTGGAATGGACAGTGGACTTCCCCAGATCTCTTCCAGAAAGGACAGATCTGCTCAGACAACCCCACTTCGAGAGGTTTCACAAAAACATCCAAGGTCTCTCCCTGACTCCCTTTCGACTATCGAAAGACTAGTCAGAGCGAGAGGTTTTTCTAAGAAAGCTGCAAGTGCAATCGCTAGAGCCCGCAGGTCCTCTATTTGCGGGTCTACCAAATCGAAGTGGGAAGTTTCCGTAGATGGTGTTAGGTCGAAGAAGCTGTCCTCTTCCAATTACCTCGTGACCGAAATCGCTGATTTTCTCTTTTTTCTTAAGAGAAGAGTCGAAATTGGCTGTATCTACTATCAAGGATGTCAAGAAGAGCATGCTCTCAGCTGTTTTTAGAAACAGAGGCCTGAATTTAGAAAATAATAAAGATCTTCATGATCTCATTAGGTCTTTCAAGACTTCCAAATTGAGATATTCTCTCTCCCCCCGAGTTGGAACCTGGATGTAGTCCTCAAGTTCTTGACTTCTGACAGGTTCAAACCTCCAGATAAAATCTCGTTCAGAGATCTTATGCGAAAAATGTATATTTCCTGTTAGCCCTCGCAACTGCCTAAAAGGGTCAGTGAATTGCATGCTTTGGACTCTCGGGTGGGTTTTGGTTTTAAAAAAGACTCTGCTGTGGTTTCTTTTCAACATCTATTTCCTAGGCAAAAAATGAGAACCCTTCTAAACCTTGGCCTAGAAGTTTCGAGGTCAAGGGACTCTCTCCCCTGGTAGGTAGAGAGTTGGAGCGGTCTCTGTGCCCAGTCAGGACCCTGAAGTTCTATCTAAAAAAGAAGACACAGCTTCAGGGATGTCGCCAGTCTCTGGTGTTCAGTAAGAAACCCCAAGAGACCTATGTCAAAGAACGCACTGGCGTTCTTTGTCAGGAATGTGATAACAGAAGCTCACAGGGATTGTCAAGAGAATCCTTAAAGCTGCTTAGGGTAAAAGCTCACAAAGTCCGTGCAGTTGCAACTTCCCTATCTTTTACTAAGAATATGTCAATGAGAGACATTTTAGCAGCAACTTATTGGAGATGTAATTCAGTATTTTGCATCCCCATTATTTAAAGGTTGTTACAATAACATACGAAAAATGTTTTTCTCTTGGACCGTATGTATCAGCGGATACTATGGCTGGGACATGGAGCGGATGCTGAACCTTAATTAAATTTTGCTTTTGTTTTCTTTAATGATTATTTGTAACAATATTGGTGTTGAGTTTTTTGGGTTGCTTGAAAGGATGTTCGGGGATGACTCCTTTCAATCGTAGTACTAACCCGATGATAGGATCAGGTGATCGGGATCAGTGTCGTGCTCTATGATAATGCCATTAGGCAAGGTGTTTTGTCATGTAAGTGGATAAGGACCCCATTGACAAAGATCCTAAGGTTCGGTCGAGTAAGTGGATAAGACCCCTTTGACAGACCATCAAGAACTCTTAGCATGAGGTCACTACCTCGCTGAGGCTCTTGAAGCGATGCAGGCTCCTAGGCAGTAGCCATGAAGTCTTTCGCTAACACAGGTAGGAACCAAGGTTTTTTATTTTTATTTCCTACAACGTATGTTGTTTTCTGTCTATTCAGTAAAATTAGCTGTCTCTTACCCTCCGCCAAAGGTGCCAATCAGCTAAGTATAGTCTGCCAGGGAAGTTGAATGTATAAAAATGATATTGTCATGATACAATAAGTTTTATACATACTTACCTGGCAGATAATACGATTAAATGGCCCACCCAGCCTCCCCTCAGGAGACAGGTGGAAGAGAAAATCTGACTTAGAAAACGGGAATGGTTCCTATTCCCGCCACCCAGCGGCAGGGCGGTAGATCACCTGACCTACCTGTAGAGTGTGCCGCGAAATTCGAATTTCTATCGGGGACGACGGAGTCTATAGCTAAGTATATATCTGCCAGGTAAGTATGTATAAAACTTTATTGTATCATGACAATAACATTTTTCAGTTTTCTCCAATCAACTCTTCCATGTTGTAACTATTTTTATGGCCTCTTCATTTAGTTCTTGTGTTAACACCAAGTCAACTGCTTAAAGCAGATCCAAGGGGTTTTTCTTCTTGCATTATTCTGTAGCTTCCTCCATTACTTATATATTCAGCAAATGGCATGGGCCTATCTTTGTTGGAAACAAACATTTTTATCAAATTTTGATACTTTTATTCACTATCTCCACTCTAGATCTTGTCTTATGGTAACACTAGCTTATTAAGTCTTATGGTAACACTAGATTATTAAGTCCTCTAATTGCACAGTATAAACTTGGTACAGAAACAGATAAAATATTTATCATAAAACCAGCAAAAGCAACATGGTTCAGGAGACAGTACAGCAAGCTTTACGTTGGCATGTACAAAGAAAATCATTGATTATATGATATATTTTAAATATCAATGAAGAGTGAGAAGCAGTGTTGGAGAAACAGATGGATTTGAGATAGGAGTTGCACTACACCAGGGGTCGGCACTCAGCCCATTCATCTTCAACATCGTTATGGATGTGATGACCGCAAGGGTGTTTTAGATAAAGCAGTGGCATGGGGCATATTATATGCAGATGACATGTGTTGTGTTCAGGGAGGAGGGAGTAGTTGGAGGGGAGGTTGGAGAGGTGGAGAGCAGCACTTGAGGAGAGAGGAATGAGAATAAGCAGATCAAGAACAGAATATGTGTTCCAGTATCACTGAGGATGGTGGAAATAGCATAAGAATGGGTGGGGAAGAAATAGAGAGTGCAGAAGTTCAAGTACTTGGGGTCCATATTAGAGGATAGTGAAAGCATGGACCAAGAAGTGAGACATTGAATCAGGCAGGATGGAATAACTGGAGGTCTGTATCGGGTCCTCTGTGACAAGGTTCCTCTGAAATTGAAGGGAAAGTTTCATAGGACGGTGGGTTGGTAGACCAGCAATGTTTAAACATGGGAACAGAAAACAGCAAAGTATGGGAAAAGTAAAAACAGAGAAGATAGATGTAGCAGAAATGAGAATGTTGAGGTGGATGTCGGGAGTAACAAGTGATGACAGGATTAGAAATGAGTATATAAGGGAAAACGAAGGTAATTGAAATATCAAAGAAAATACAGGAGGAAAGGCTTCGATGGTATGGACACCTGTTACGAAGAGAGAAACATCATGTTGGAAGACATACGATGGAAATGGAAGTGCGGAGTAGAAGGAAGAAGGGAATATCAAGAAAGAGATGGCGTGATTGTGTAGGGGAAGATATTAATGAGTATGATGCACAGGACAGAAATCAATGGAGACAACTCATTCACAAACAGTGGGACCGCATATAAAAATGGGTTAAAGCTGGGAAGAAGAATAAAGAATCTGCTATCTAGGCAATACAGTGTTCTCATTTATATATTTACATATAAATCAACAAAGTTTAATCTATTCATTGAGATCTAAACGACTGTAGCAAAATATTTTATGAAAGTTTACCTGCAAATACTGCAACCAACATAGGAGGGGTATATTATTTCACTATCATGAAAGGACGGGTCGGCAATACAAAACGGCTATACTTAGCTATATTTCCCGTATAACCTCAAAGCACCTCTTCTGTAATGATGAAAACAGGGTTCAAGACCTACAAATATGAGTGATAAAAATTAAGCAGTTATGAAAAAATAAGCACCTATTCAAAACTCTAAAAGTGAGGAAAAACTGACCAGTTTTTATTCCATACAAGTACACAGGTTTCAAATAATGAAAATCACAATTTTTTTAAAGTTAAGTGTATTTTTCGTAATTACAACCTGAGTTCTTTTATGATAGGAATTACTTTCGGCAAAGCTGTAATACGGCCGTCACAATTATTGAACAAGGTGGTTAGGCAGTAGCTACTGTCCGGTAGGCGTGGACCCAGATATATGTATTTCCAATTTGCCTTTCGTCCCAGGTGCACTCTTGGGCTTGGAGCTGCACTGGCCAAACAGGATGATGGGCTAAGAGTAGCCTGGGAAATAACCTGCAAAAAGAAGGTAATAGCAGTCTTCGAAATAGCCTTCGAAGGGTTCTTCAGAGACACAAATAAGGTCCTAGGATGAGGCAAGAACTTAGCTGTGTAGGACAAATAGATTTTTAGAGCTTGAACCAGATGGAAGACGGGGAATAACTGGGAAGGTGAATCGGAGAGACGGACAGCAGAGGAACAGAATGAAAAGGGACTCTGTAACTGTTCTTCAGAACCTCAACTACCCAACCCTCTGCACCCCACTCCTTCCAGATGTCCACAAAGTGGGAAAGACAACCTCCTACTGGTATCGACGAGGGTAACATCTCCTATTTGCGAAAACCCTTTTTAGATGACATGGGTTTGGAAGATGGAACTGCGGGCAAAACCTTAGCAGAGAAGCGCACCTTTTTAGGTGATCTAGCTCCCTGAGCCACCACACGGATCATCGCTTGCTGGAAGTAGGAGAGACAAAGTTAACCATCGCTGAAATATCCTCCTCTTTGAACAAACTGTTGCAGAGCGCAAGAGGCATCCTTGTTAGCACCCTTTTATGGATATCTGGAAAATGGGTAGGAAGATACCTCAAGAACAAGTCCCTCCTCTTCATGCCAATGAAAGTCGTACATCCTGCTGATATGTTGGCTTGGTGCGCCAAACCCATAGACACTGAAGTAATCAGATTGTCGAAGAGGACCGGATCTGACAGAACATACCTGTTTCTCTCGAGGAACCCCATTAACCCTGACAACATCTACATTGAATGCGACAACACCTCCGACTGGTTCCGAAAGGTGTCCTCCAAAATGGTTGCTTTGCACAATAAGATTCCCACCAGCCTAGAAGCCGAAGGAAACCCCTATGCAGAAGAACCTCCATTGATTTGTTAGGAACTCTTATGCCGGCCAAAGGGTTACTTGCTACCCCATATAAACCTTTCCGATTGGGAAGTAAAGAGGAATCCTGCCTACCTGACCTTATTACCGCAGCTAACTTGGCATCCGCCTCCCTCAATGCCTGCTCCACCCAACTGAACCAAGGAAGTACGGAGAACCGTTAGCTTAGTCGCATACAACCCTTCGAACATAACCTGGTTAAGCTGTATCGGTTCCTCCGGAGCTTTAGATTGTGGAAAGAGCAAACGGATGAACTCCACCATCCGCTTATATACTTGCTCTCCCCTGCTTTAGGAAAGCCCACCTCTGTAACTGGACCCTCATCTTCCAATAAGACCTCCTTATCTAAATCTTCCGGCCACAACAGAGCAGGAAAAGACAGAACGAATACAAAATTACCTAACCCTGAAAAAAGGGGAAGGGGCCCACACAGTTTCCGTACCCTTAGATACTTGACCTAACATACCTGGCCTTACCCCTGAGCCAACCGCTAACGGTTGTGCAAGACCTCCTCCGAGTGATGACGTAACGCCTACTCCTGTCACACTTTCAACAAACGTATGTGCCAATACCGCACCGAGCATACCTGGGACCAACCCACCTGAGCCAAATGTACTCGGTTGCGCACCCTTACCACCACCGAGAGATGATGATGTAATTGGATCATACAATGCCAATGACGAAATACCTGAACCTGATCCCACCAGATGGCCCGCACCAGTACCTAAGAGTGGCGAAGCTGCAACACCTAAACCTACTGGTTGAATCATCGTCCTGTTCGGACAGAAACCCGCCAGCCCGCTGAAACCTCCATAATAGAAGATCCTCCACCAACCCCAAACCAACACCGTATCCTTTGAAAAAGAGAAACCGCCGTAACCTGGCCGGAAAGGTTGAAAAGGCCATGGAAGGAGAAGAGAAAATTGGAAGCAGTCAAACCCAGCACAACTACCGGAACTCCAACCACGGAAGTTGGACAGTAGAGGACATGCCAACCGAACCCGCACTCAAAGGGAGTCAAGTGTTGCTTAATGGAAGCTCCGGTCTACTGAGGCCGATACGGCCAAGGTACATCTATTACCCACAGGTAGGAAGAGGAACTGCTGAAGCCAATGGACCTGAAAGAATCTTGGGTGAAACAATCGACTCTTCCAAAGCTACCGGCCGAGCCTGTCCTATGCTCAAAATTCCACAACCTAAATCTGACAGCTGGTCAAAATAAATCCTTGCAGAGGCTTCCGCATCAGCTGAGGGAACCCGGAAGACCGAGAAATCGGTTGCCCCAAGGGAGAAGGGGTAACCACAGGAGGCAAACCTGAGGACAGTCCAAAGAAGACACCGAAGTATGACCCGAAAGGGAAAGATGAGAAAAGGCCTGAGTAGAAGATTTGACTGGTAATGAATGAAGGGGATGACTTGGGACAGAAGGAACATAGAAGAAGCAGAAGTGGAAGATGAAGCATCTTTTTAAGACAGAAAATATATAGAATGCACACCTCCCTGATAATTCAGATATATATCCCTCGTAAACTCAGGGACATTCCTGAGAACATGATCCCGCACATTAGGAAAACCAAGGTGGAAACACTGCCTAAACCAATAATCTGTAACCCTGTGATAATCCTAGAAAAATTAGCATTTATATTCGCCAGATTAAAAGACAAATCCTCCAAAGCACCACTACTAGTTACTAGCTCCGACTTTACCCCTGAGAGAAAAGGAACCTTCTACATCTACATCTCCTAAAGGCTTGGAAGCCAAATGCCGAGGAAATTTTGCGTAAGGAAATAATACATCTGCAGGATCTAAAGGAGACCCAGTCCTGCCCAAAAGCAACCTCGAACCAGAAACCGAAGGCAAATGCCCCTGTAACTTCTCTTCCTGTACACCTTATACTAGAATCCCTAACTGTCTCTGTCTCGTCTAAAGCTAATTCACCCTTAGAACTTCAAACCTTTAGGGAAAGGGGGATCTCTACTGCTAACACTGCTGCTCCTATGGCGGGGGCCTGGCAGATCCTACCTTCCAGGCTTGTGGGTCTCCATGACCCCCCGCACCCATTAGGGCTGGTTCTGGAACAGGCAGGGGAGTTGGAAGAGAAATGATTCTGGAAAGAGAAATGATTAGTATCCACTATAGTATTGTTACTACTATTATCTTTGTCTTCGTTTTAACTTGGAAATTAAATTGGCAAAAAGGCTAGTCATACTTTAAGACAATCCATCTTCCAACTTCTCAAATGGAATCAACTGTAGCTTTTCCTGATCTACATTACTAGGTTCTACTACTGGCCTACACTTACTTTTAGAGAAGCTAGTGATTTCCTGTTTAAGGTAGATTCCCATTTGGTCTACCGACCAATCCCTTACATCTCTGCCTAATGTTTACACTCAGGGCTGCTCTTGAAGGACAGCAGAAGAGGTGGGCTTCAAAGAGTTGGTCGAAGGAAACTTCTTTCTGGGGCGTGTCCATCATCCAAATCAAGGCAGAGTCAATCATCGTCCTAAACTGTAGAAAAATCCAAAGAGAGATCCAAATTGTAATCCAAAGTAAATCCAGAGTCATCACTGGTGGGAATAAAGGCCAAAAAAAAAAGCTGTGAGGGTCGGGCTACCAGACCAAAAAGTTCACTTGGACCAGGATACGTCCTGTAAGACAAGTGAACAGAGCAATTGAGTAGGGAGAGCTCTGGCAGCCGGTTCTGGTAGCAGTTAAAATTTACCAATTTCCCAGGGTTTATGGGTAAGTCTGTGGGGATATAGTTTGGGCTGGTCAGCGACAAGGGCTAATTCAGGTGTTACAATAGGAAGACTACTGGTTGGAGCGAGGGGATCTGATTGAGTCTCCAAAACTGGCTGGATTTCAGCGCAGCTGAGCTATTCCCTCCTGGTTCGAAAGAGCGAGGAGGAGTACCCTGCTGTGACACATTGATCGGAGTATAAGAACTGCAAGATAAAAAGGCAGACCTCTTGAGCCTTTTCGAAATGAGTGAGGAATCATAACTCATATGAAAAAGGCAGCGAAGAATATGAACAGTCTGAGGCATTAGGCTGCCTTACTGCCCACGTCTCCTCCCTCCCTTTCTAGAGGAAGGAATGGGATTGCTTCTATGATTCTGATAAGAAAAATATAAGTGAAACTCGATGTGTAGGCTTACCACATCAAATGTCCGACCAGCAAGTGTAAGTTCGAGTCCTATCCTCAACCTGAAGGACGAGGATGGGGAAGGAGGAGAGACCAGCCACTCTTGCATCCTTCTTACCTCCAGAACTGCACACCATAGGCGAGATGCAACTTGTCCTCTTGAAGGAGCTGGGTAAGCAAACACAACCTGTTGAGCATCCATCACTGATCCAAAGAAAATGTGTTCCAAGGACATGTGGGCAAAGACCCGAAGGAAGGAAGTACAATGTCCTAATGGGACTAACATCTATCTTCCTGTCCGACACATTCTTCGGAATGTGATGAAAGGGCTGAACCACTGACACTGTGAGCTCTCAGGGAGAGCGTGCAGCTGATGTAGCTATCTGCAGAGCAAAAGTTTGTGATCCCAGGACTCAAAGGTAAGCCATGTTCTTGTGTGGCAGGATCACAAGCTTAAAGAAGCAAGCAGGCAAATCCCCCCCCCCCCCCCCAAACCCCCCCCCCTCCCCCCCCCCACAAACTTAATCAATCCAGCTGCCAAAACTCACCCTCAGTCAACACTTCCTCTTTACACTGCAGAGTACATGCAGGACAATTGACCTATACCTACACACAGAACAAAAAAAAACACAAACACATGTACTCACCCAACTCCAGATACTCCGGGCTATGCTGTGCTGTCTGCCGGTCGAGGTTGCGGAGATACCAGCAACAACAAAGACAACAACCAAGAACCACAACCCAACAACACAACACCCAAGAACACTGCACAAACAATACTAACAACACAAAAAAATCAACAACACAACAAGCCAACACACACACCCACTAACAACAAGAAATCACAACAGATCACCAACAACAACCCTCAACAACTCACAACCACACAAAGAAACTACAACAGGTCCCCAACAACAACAACCTTCAACTATAACAAACTCACACTAACCCAACAGGAACTCACAAGCACAACAAATCTTAACAACCATAGGCCACAACAACCCCAACTGCAAAACAACATCAAACTTAACCAAACAAACAACAAATCAATAACACATCACTACTGACTTTCTATTCCTTCAAGACTTAACAGACCACTGCCGACACTAATTATCTTCACAGGCTCTGCCTAAAAATTGACCAAAGACTGCCTCCAAAACACAGAACTGTTAACTCCAACAGCACCAGCAGACAACTCAGAACTCACCAACAGCCAATTCAGTCATTAAGTATCCATACAGCAATTACACCGTCTCTCTTTCTCTCCAGGACGTTGTCAAATGGAACTCCCATTACTCCTCCATATTTCCTCCCCCGTTACATTTGACGTCTCCTTGCATTCACAACACCCACACTAAATAGCCTTCCACAACGCCCATGGATGCTCGGACGCAGGCCCCCTGGATCTTGTTTGAGGGCCCTCATACACACTCTCAGTTACACCGTCATCCACTTCGCCCAGACCACTTCCAGTCAGAGACTCCCATTACCATCTCCCTCACTAATATCCTCCCAAATCCCACTCACTATCTCATCTACCCCTTTTAACTCTTGTCCCAATATCTCTCGTAACTCTGCCACCAAATCACTTACCTAATTCACACTCCTGCCAAACTCCCGAAGAGACTCATTTATACTGCCAACCACATCCTCACCACCTGATTCCCTTCCTGGTGAAACTTCACTAAACCCCAACAATTCAAACCCACATACACTATAATGTATCATTCCTCCCCTCAAAAGTCGATCTGTATTTACATGCCTCATTCACCATTTTTTACCCTAACCCACTAAGCCCCTCTATCATGCAGCCTCATGTTTCTCCCTTTCATTCCCTTTCCTTATCTTCTTACACATTCTTCCATACTCAACCAACACCAACTGCCGATCTTCCAGACCCAATTGGTCACTGACTCTCGGCTTACATTTATTCACCCTCAAGCACTCACTCATCACATTCTCCCCGACCGAAACTACTGTCACAATACTAGAGGACCCACCCAACCTGAATCCCCCTTTTCACTTAGTTTCCCGAATTCCAGCCTACTCTCCTCTTATGCCTACCCATCGTCGCATGACCTTCCATCCCACAGCCAGGAACACACTTTGCATGCTGTTCTTTACACATCCTAGCATAATGCCCGTTCTTCCCGCAGTTGCCGCAAGCCACATTCATACAGGTACCCCGACATCCATTAACTATGTGCCCTACCTGTCCACACCTATAACACTTAATATCCCTATCTTTCTTACACTCGCTCACTAAATGCCCCATTTGCCCACATCCAAAGCACACTCCCAACGCCCACTGGCATTCATTCTTCCTGTGTCCTGGCTTACCACATCTCTAACACCGCTGCTCTCACTCACAACTAACTGACCCCACTCTTCCAACACTCGCACTCCTACCACTTTTAGGGCTAACTACACTCACGTTACTTGTTCTAACGCTCCTATCAACCACTCACTCTGCCATTCGCCTCGGCCCTTCCAAAACTGCTTCCCCATAGCTTTTAAACTCTGGTATAACCTCAGCTACTTCAGTCCTAACACTAACACTTCTACTCTCTTTCATACACCTATCTAACTCGTAATCCTCTACTATTTCTAAAATGTGGTTCCATGTTAACCTTTTATTCGTCCATCGCATTTTCTCCATACACTTCAGATTTATAAACTATATACACTCTCAGGCACAGTTGCCAACAACTTTCGCACTAACTCCTTACGCTCATGTATCCCTTCTTAAACTTTTTCTGGCTAATGTTTCTAACCTACAGACATATTGACAACGACTCACCAACATTCATTCTTGCCTCTTCAAAATCATGGTTTCTCCTTATATCTAACGCTACTCTTTATCCTCTTTGCTTTTTCTACAATCCTGGCTTTCACACTCATACAGCACATTCCCTATATCACTACCCCATACATACTCAACAAGAAGTTACCTAACTCTTGCCCAGACTCTCTTGTGTGGTTTCCCCATACTTAGCCTCACAATACTTCTCACATTCCTTAAAAAAAATGAAGTCCCTAATGTCCCTACTACCATACTCCCCGTATTGTGCACATCGAGTACCTCTCTCATATACACAGCCTTTCGTACTTCCTGCTCATTCACTCAGTTTTCGCTGCTTCCATTCTGATTCCTTCTTTCCCTCTTCCGAATACAGTGAATCCACTTCATACTCACGTCCATACTCTTGACTATGCTCTTCTTACCCTTCTTTCTACCCTACCCCGTTTCCACTCCCTGCTATCTAAATCACTCTCAGCCCTTTCCCCAATGTATTCAGTCCTAGTCTCATCCATGTCCGTCACCTTACTAGCCTTCTTTCTCTTAGTCTTCTTCTTTTCCTCAGCCCCCCTCTTATTCTTGTCCTCAGGTTTATCCTTATCCTGTGATTCCCCTTCCTTTTCTTAATTATCACAACCATTTTAGAGCGGCAGCCCGGACCGTTGAGATTCAACGAACGAGATACCGACTGTAACCTCTACCAGTATTTAGGAGTAGACTTGTAAACTGTTAAACTGACCGTCTGCCGAAAATATATGGGTGGCTTACTTAACAAGCACCACTAATTGCTCGTTAGATTTTGGGTCTAGATCCAATATATGAGATACCAGATGAAACTAATATATAATATCTGCAGACTCTACTGAATATAAAATGACCAGTGACAGACATTTTGGAGGGTGGGTTCCCCCTGACAGACGCACTGAAAAGGGGGTGTTAATTGGATCTAGATCCCAACTTAGGAGATACCGAGTAAAATTTACACTATAATAGCACTGCACATCCTAGAATACTGTAGTGGTAATGACATACGTTTTAGTGGTGGTTACCCCCTGACAGACGCCCCACAAGAGTGGGGGAGGGGGAGACAGGATCTGCATCCAACATTGGAGATACCAAGTAAAATTTGTACTACAATTGCACTGAACATCCTAGAATGCTGGTGAGGTAGGTAGTGCCAGACATTTTAGTGGGTGATTACCCCCTGACAGACACCCCACAAAGAGTGGGGAGGGGGAGACAGGATCTGCATCTAACATGGAGATACCAAGTAAAATTTGTACTACAATAGTTCTGCACATCCTAGACTACTGCGGTGGTAATGACAGACATTTTGGTGGGTAGTTACCCCCTGACAGACACCCCACAACGAGTGGGAGGGGAGGGGGAGACAGGATCTCCCTCCAACATCATAGTACCAAGTAAAATTTGTATTACAATAGCACTGTACTTCCTAGAGTACTGCAGTGGTAATGACAGATATTTAGTGGGTGGTGGTTCCCCCTGACAGACACCCCACAACGAGTTTTGGAGGGGGACGGGGAAGACAGGCTCTGCATCCAACATCGGAGATACTAAGTATAATTTGTACTTACAATAGCACTGCACATCCTAGAGTACTGTGGTGGTAATGACAGACATTTTGTGGGTGGTTACCCCTGGCAGACACCCCACAACGATGTGGGTAGGGGAGACAGGATCTGCATCCAACATTGGAGATACCAAGTAAAATTTGTACTTCAATAGCACTGCACATCCTAGAATGCTGTGATGGTAATGCCAGACATTTTAGTGGGTGGTTACCCTTCAGACATAACCTACGATTGGAAGGGAGAGATGGGACACCTTGAAATAATTCAAAATCTATCATAGGCAATATTAATATTAGAAATATGGTAATTATCTGAAAATCGTGAGCCTGATAAAATGTAAAAGGCATAAAATTCCAGAAATATTGTGATGTTTCAGGATAAGAATTACTGCCGGAGTTATTTTTTTTAAATTCCCATTGAAGTTTGGAATATTTCACTTCATAATTCCATAAAATACATCTATAAATACTATGTGTGAGACTTAATAGGCTTGGTCTACTTTCTATAGTTTCACACACACACACACACACACACACACACACACACACACACATATATATATATATATATATATATATATATATATATATATATATATATATATATATATATAATATTAGCACTATCCTTTGGGAGTTATTACGTCACACAAAGTATTTTATCTGAATGGGAGGGAGTCACAAGTGGCAACAGCTACAAGTATGTGTTGAGCCATTTTTGAATAATTAAACCAGTCATATGGTGCCACTCTCAATTCCTCTAAAAAAAGAAATGTAAGATAAGTATTCTCGTTTTAATAGCGTCTTTGGTCATTTTCTTTTCTTGCCTATAGTTAGGACACTGTTGCCATGTCGAGGTTCGTAGCCCAACGTGTCTTACCATAACTGAATTGTTCTTTAGTTGCTGCTGGTTCGTGTGGATGAAATGAAATTTTTATCGGATATGGGAATTCGATTGATATTAAGACCAAAGTCCATCATAAAGAGCCGTTTAACAACCGCACATTCAGAAAAGAGTGATGTATCACAATACAAATAATTACTGGAAACGGAATGTGAATGAATTGTTCAGGATAAGCTAACTATAAAGATTAAAACATTTCCCCCATTTTATTCCCCCTCCCAAAGTTGAAGATCATACAACTTGGAGCTCCTGACTCCCAAATGTAGTTGGCCTATTAATATGTTCAATTATCTAATAGTCCACTTATTTTCGGCTGCCTCACTCAAACTGATCTGTACACTATCACCAAGTATCAGGTACCATATATATTAAGGGAAGAAAAGAAAACAAACTCAAATAAAAATGATACGCAGTTTGATGTTTTAAAGCCAGCTGAGTGCGTTTGCCTCTTAACTTTCCGCCGGCACGCACCACAGGGCAGCCTATGTAATGGTGTTCAATACATTCTATCGATGCTGGCTTGACGACCATTATTCGGCTAATTTCTCCACTAGTAATATTTTTTTCTTTATTTGTTCATTATATCCAGTAGACAGGCACTAACATCATATTATATCCTCATGTCTGTTCAATGTATTTATTATTGTTAATATGATTTATAATGCGTCTCCAACAGTCATAAAAATCGGACAACCGAATGTGCAAATATGTCAGCTGTGTGCAAGGCATAGGGCGTCAATCACTGGAGTAACGATCTCCCTACCGAGAGTGGACTTCGGAAGGCCATATTGAAAGGTCTCAGTCCAGCTCTTAGTACTATATTTATTACTATACTATTCTTTTTTTTTTAATCTTATATTATTATTATTTTCTTATGATTACTTTTATTATTATTATTATTATTATTATTATTGATTATTAATTATTTTAAATAAAAATTAAAAAAATAAAGTCGACCCAATTCACAGAGAAAAAACAAAAATTACCTTACGAAAAACACACCTAAGCACTCCAACCATTGTGGTCAGGCCTAAGCATCTGCTCTTGGATCTAAGCAGTGTCAAGCATAAATGGTTCCTGTGTAAATACAGGACTTTCTTTGCATATGGTAGCGAAGCACTAACTAAACAGTAATGTAGTACAATCACTAAACACCAACACTCACAATGCACTTACTCAGTAAGCACTCACACTTGCATACATTCACTATACACACACACACACACACTTAACATACACTCACACACACTCTCAATAACACAAAACACTCTGAATACCCAAAACTCACTAGGCACTCACTATACACTAAATGCTCACTAAACACTTAAAACACTAAATTTACTAAATACTCATTATACTCCAAACACTCGGTAAACATTCACTAAACACTCACTAAATCCTAAAAATTAATTAAACACTAAACATTCACTAAACCCTAAGCACTCATTAAATACTAAATGCTTACCAAACCCTAAATACTTATTAAATACTAAACAGTGAATGAACATCCACTCATTATAAACTTAACAAACACTTACATACTAAACATTTGCTAAACACTAACATGCACGAGACATTCACTAAACGCTCACTTAAAATTCGCAAAACTTTCACTAAAACCCTAAACACTCACTGAATACTTACACACTAAATATTCACTAACCACTACCATTGTCACAAGGACATTTATTAAGGCTGTTGCCTTGTATAATAAGGCGCCCTATGAGGTAATGTTAGACTTGCGATAATCTTACGCTAAGTCGGTTGGTTATGCACTTCCATACTCATTGGAGTGTCTTGGGGTTTGTAGATCACTTAAGAAGTGGTTATGACGACGATGTGTTAAACTCATGATGATTCGGCAATGATGTGAGGTTCTAGTAGAAAACACGAAGTATAAAAAATACTTATATTCTCTGAGATTACATTATGAAAATCAGATAGGATTTGTACAGGTCTGCCAATGACGATGGCTTGATCGCTTCTGCCAATGATGATGGCTAATTCAACTCTGTTCCCACTGCCATCTCGGTTACAAGTCATAAAAGGAAGCAGACAGTAGCTCGAACATATGAACATACATACAAATGAGACACATTAGAAATCACGTAGGGCGTTTGAATTATAGGTCGCGGTAGTTGTCTCAAGCAGGAAGCTTGGACTAATGTTTCAAAACAAATGAATGACCACAGGTGACGGCATGTTAACTTTGCCTACTTTATTGTCTCTGGTCTGATCACATTCCTGCAAGCAATATGGTTGACCTCTTTAGTTTTAGTTTTTTTTATATATATGGAATAACATTCCCACAAATTCTTATTATGTAATCACTTACATAAAGCTCGGTCAGCTACAAAACCAACCACTGAATATTACTCAAGCTTGACCTTGCATTTGACTTATAGGAGTGTGATGTGAATATATATAGATATATAGAAAATACTTATAAGTAAAAAAAATTCATGGTCTACACAATACAGATTCAAGTAATAAGATATAAAACATATATGCATATGATGATATTCGTAAATAATAGTGATCACGTGATATATACTGATACAGTTTTTCACTTCATCTCATTAAGATACATATGCTACAGAAAATACTAATGTACTCTGATAATTGCATAGAATAAAGATTAACATGATAAAAATCATATTTTAACTGATAAAATTCAATTCATATTGAAGGATTGATAAAAGTAAAAGGTACAGATTGATTTATAGGCTACCTGATTTCAATTTTAATACATATGTATATGGATTCATATAATTATGATTAATATATGTGCACTTAATACAACTGATTCACATAAACGACTAATCTAAGTGATTAATCTAGGTGCACTTTAAATAGATTCCTAGTGCGTACACGCAAAGATATATTTCGATTCTGTTATTTATGATCATTTATATAATAGATTCCTAGTGCGTACACGCAAAGATATATTTCGACTCTGTTATTTATGATCATTTTATATATAGGATACATGATACTTTATATATAGGATACATGACCTATGGTTATACTACTAACACATTTAACTAGCGTTCGCAACAACTTTTCGTCCATTACACAGTTCCAGACAACCACCTATAGCCAAATGAAATGGGCAATTCCAAACGGTTAAAAATTAAAACAAGGGGAAAATTGGCCTGGCAGGGTCCAACGTTCTATTTCGGCCTCAAACTTGTTCTCTGCATCCTAAGCCACACGAATACGTTCGCGATGAATAAAATCATCCCCAGCACGAGTCCTTCGACAGCCGCCGGAGCATTCCGCATTAAAACACGATTAACGACGGGATACGGGTGTCGGTCGAAGAAGTCCATGAAATAAGCTTGTTCACTTATGATGGTGCTTATTCCTTTCACATTGTAGGCGGTTTGTTGACTTAACTGCAGTCGTCCGCAGCGACGAACGATTTTTTGAAGTTGAGATGTGAAACTCTCATACTGCAGGATACTGTAACCAGGTTCCATTAACCCTTAAATGCCGAATGGACGTATTAAACGTCGAGTCAAAATCTCCCCCGATTTCCGAATGGACGTACCATACGTCGGCTCAAAAAAGTTTTTTTAAAAATTCGCGGAAAAATACTTATAGGCCTACCAGCCGAAAACTTTTGAATCACGCCGCCTTGGGGGATGCTGGGAGTTCACGGATCAAGGCGTTGTTTTGTTTACAATCGTTACGCAGGCGCGCAAGCGCGAATTTCTTTCTTATCGCACTAAAAAGTATCAGTGACACATCTCAAAAATTATTTTGTCACTTTGACATAATTTTGCACCGTTTTTAAATTATCCGTTACATGAAGTATTATATATGAAAATGTGCGCAATTTCAAGCACAATACAACAAAAAAATAGTCATGATTGTAACTTTTATCAATTTTGAAATATTTCCATATAAATAACGATAAGTGCCAAAATTTCAACCTTCGGTCAACTTTGACTCTACCGAAATGGTCGAAAAACGCAATTGTAAGCTAAAACGCTTATATTGTAGTAATATTCAACTGTTTACCTTAATTTTGCAACAAATTGGAAGTCTCTAGCACAATATTCCGATTTATGGTGAATTTATGAAAAAACTTTTTCCTTACGTCCGCGCGGTAACTCTTCCGAATAAAATCATACATGCGATTGTGGTAATGTTTGCACCATTTTAAAATTAGCCGTTACATAAAGTTTATATATGGAAATGTGCGCAATTTCATGCACAGTACAACTAAAAACAACCCATGGTTGTAGCTTTTAACAGTTTTGAAATATTTTCATATAAAAATGATAAGTGACAAATTTTCAACCTTCGGTCAATTTTGACTCTACCGAAATGGTCGAAAAACTCAATTGTAAGCTAAAAACTCTTATATTTTAGTAATATTCAATCATTTAACATTCATTTTGTAACAAATTGGAAGTCTCTAGCACAATATTTCGATTTATGGTGAATTTATGAAAAAAAAAAATAAATTTTCCTTACGTCCGCGCGGTAACTCTTCCGAAAAAATGTTACGTGCGATTGTGTAATGTTTGCACCATTTAAATTAGCCGTTACATAAAGTTTTATATATGAAAATGTGCGCAATTTCATGTAAAATACAACGAAAAAATAATTGAAGTTTGTAGCTTTTCTCATTTTCGAAATATTTGCATATAAGTCACGATAAATAGAAAAAAAACCACGTTCGGTCAACTTTGACTCTACCGAAATGGTCGAAAAACGCAATTGTAAGCTAAATCTCTTATATTTTAGTAATATTCAATAATTTACCATTCATTTTTCAACAAATTGGAAGTCTCTAGCACAATATTTCCGATTTATGGTGAATTTATGAAAAAAACTTTCCTTCCCTACCGCGCGCGGATTCTCCGCCATAAATCTCCGAATTTCGTACATCGAAGTCTCGGAAAATTTCGCTCCGTTTCATACTAGGCTTTTCATAGAGTTTTATATGATCAAAATGTGCGCAATTTCATGTAAAATAAATGAAAGATATTTGAAGGTTGAGCTTTTCTCATTTTCGATATATTTGCATATAAATCACGTAAATAGATAAAAAAAACCACGTTCGGTCAACTTTGACTCTACCGAAATGGTCGAAAAACGCAATTGTAAGCTAAAATCTTACAGTATCGTAATATTAAATCATTTTTATTCATTTTGAAACAAATTTGGAAGTTTCTCTAGAACAATATTGAGATTTACGGTGAATTTTTGAAAAAAATATTTTTTTACGTTCGCACGTTACGAATTCGTACATCATTTTGTGATAATATTTTTCCGGTGTTGCTTTTATTGTTTTACAATGTATTATATATCAAAACGATTGCAATGTAGTGTACAATACAACGAAAAAAAAGAAAAAAAAAAAGAAACTCGTTAGCTTTTACCGTTTTTTGCACAGCGTGATTTTAATACAATTATGTATGAAATTTTTTTTTTCGCTACCAATATATCGCATTATTACATATGATAATGATATTATTTTTCATTTCTGATAATTGCATACAAATTTACTTCAGGTAATGACAAAAAAAAGGAGCCAAAAAATGAACTCTTAATCTTCAAAACTAAGCGCGCTGTGATTTTTTGAAAAAAAAATTATTTTTTCCGATTCCGCGCTCACTGTCAAAAACCGGCTCCGGAATTTGGGGGAGTTTTTGATTTTTACCGCTTAGGCGTTAAAGGGTTAATCAGCCTGCAAGTGAAATTATACTTGTCACAAGGGCAAAGTAAATTCAGACAACATCAAATACGGGAGGGAGAAAGCCATTAACCCTCTTACGCCGAAGCCCTATAAATCAAAACTTCTCCCGTATGGCGGGGTTGGTTTCGAGTGAGCGCGGAAGCGGAAAAAATAATTTTTTCAAAAAATCACAGCGCGCTTAGTTTTGAAGATTAAGAGTTCATTTTTTGGCTCATTTTTGTCATTGCCTGAAGTTTAGTATGCAACCATCAGAAATGAAAAATAATATTATTATCATATGTAAATAATGCGATATATGGTACTTCGAAAAAAAAAAATTCATACATAATTGTATTCAAATTACGCTGTGCAAAAAAACGGTCAAAGCTAACAAGTTACTTTTTATTCGTTGTATTGACACTAAATTGCAATCATTTTGATATATAATACATGTAAAACAATAAAAAGCAACACCGGAAAAATATTATCACAAAATGATGTACGAATTCATAACGCGGACATAAAAAAAATGTTATTTTCAAAAGTTCACCGTAAATCTAAATATCGTTCTAGAGACTTCCAATTTGTTTCAAAATAAAGGCAAATGATTGAATATTATGATACTGTAAGAGATTTAGATTAGAATTGCAGATTTCGACCATTTCGGACGAGTTGACCAAATGTCGAAATTTTTATATATATATATTTTTATATGCACATATTTCAAGATGGAAAAGCTACAACCTTCAATTATTTTTTATTGTATTTTTCATGAATTTGCGCACATTTTGATATATGAAACTCTATAAAACGGCTAATAAAAAAAGGAGCAAATATTAGAATAATGCGATGTACGCATTTCCGAGACATGCTGCCGCGAATCAGCAAGTGGAGGGAAGTATATTTTTCAAAAATTCACCATAAATCACAATATTGTTCTAGAGACTTAAAATTTTTTTTCAAAATGAAGATAAATGACTGAATATTCTAGGCCGTAAGAGTTTTAGCTTACAATTGCGTTTTAGATATTCCTAGAATTTAAAGCTTTTTTACATAAATGTTGTTTTCAGTAATATTAACGTCAAGAGTTTAGTAATCAAAAATTCTCCTAAAGATCTTTCAGCTGCATATATGAAATTCCTTGCAAAAAATGTGATAAAGTCTATTACGGACAAACCGGTAAATCTCTTTCACAACGTCTCAAACAGCATCAATATTCTGTGAGAACTGGGCAAATATCGAATGCATTATTCGTACATATGAGAGATTTAGACCATCCTATTAACTGGAGTCAAGCAAGAGCCTTAATCCCCTGTAATGACACAGCTAAAAGGAATATCATTGAATCCTTGTTTCATCAGTCAAATAATAGAAATGTTCTAAATTTAAGTCTTGGTTTATTTAAACTTGATGCCTTTAATATGAAAAAATTGTAGATAAATATAAAGCAACAAAATTAATATATTCAGATTTTACATGTTTTGGACTGTAAAGAAACTTTGTAATTTCGGTTAGGGGTCAATCTGTTTAGGTTTGTGACTGTGTGATATCCGATAATCCTGGATTATCTCTTTTAATTTTTACCCTTTTGACAATTAACCATCTGGTATTCTTGATCTTGTGTTGTACCTGAGACTTTTCCAATTGTACTTCATTAACTCCTTGACAAGTCTGAGTAAAAGATGAAAGCGCTTGGATTTTCTGACTATCATTTTCCTGTGGAAATTCGCTTATATATAATATCCTATAATAATATCATATATATACTATATATATATATATATATATATATATATATGTACATATATATATATATATATATATATATATATATATATATTATATATATTATAATATTTTATATAATATATATTATATTCATATTTATATATATATATATATATATATATATATATATATATATATATATATATATATATATATATATATATATATATATATTAGTATTATATTATATATATAATATATATGTATATATATATATATATATGTATATATATATATATGTATAGTATGTATATATATATATATATATATATATATATATATATATATATATACTTATCAAACGGAAATTCATAAAATAAAGTATAAAACCACTAACCAGCAGAACATCGTTAACTGATGTATAGTAGTTTCAATAACAATAGTTGTTACCAGATACCTCCTAAGAAAAACTTTAGAAGCAAAATACTTTTGGAAAAACAGAGAAGAATCCAAAAGTGGACTTTGTACTCCTTAGTATTTCCTTCATAAATTAACCAGTTTGTTCCTTCAGGCAATTTTTTAGGTCATGTGACGTCACTCGGAGGTAAGGAGTGAGTTTTCAAAGTCACCTGACGTTATTTATTCTTTTAAATGTTTCTCCTTTTTTTTCAAAATTAATGTTTTGTATGGTTCGTAATTATTGTAATGGAGGTGTCTAGCAACCTTCAGTACAGTGTAAAGAATAGACATCCCTTAGTGTATAATTGATAGCGTGAGAGAGAGTACTTAGTGCCTGCTCCCAGATTCTCTCCTAATCTCAATCGTGAGAACTAGAGTGATCAGAGAGGAGACATTGATAGTGAAGTATATCCCAGTTGACATGAAAAATGAGGTATAATCCAAAGGCCAGTTAGTCAAGCATATCCATCTGATAGTGATAGATATTA
>NC_061099.1:20691592-20829586 GCF_015104395.2 Macrobrachium nipponense | reverse complement strand
AATTGGTGAAACATGAATACAATTGCAACTCTAAGCATACCATTTAAAGACTGAAGTTTCGTCAACATATTGTGATATATGAAAGCCCCATACGAACTAAAATAAGCATGTGAGCTCTTCGTAAAATATGTTTTCAAGGCAGTTTTTTAAATCCAATATGGCGGCTACGTTTTTCATGGACGGTTTCTCATCAGTGACGGACACCATCTTTCCCAGCCTTCCCAGCACTCATTTGAACAATGTTAGCGTATGTATGTAACGTTTTATTGATCTTACTCAAGATTGCAGTTGTAATCAGCACAATAAAAACAACATTTTGTTGCCTATATTAGTGAAAGTATGAAACTTGTTATTCCCCGGGGTTATGGTGGAACTGAATTCATTCTTACCTTGTAATCGGCGGTTTTTATCCTTACTGCCATCACAACTGAAACTCCACAGTGCTTATTTGATGTTATTATACACATTTTGGTCTCAGTTCACTCCCACATTGCACTTTAAACCCGTTGCTGTTCCTGGTTTCTAAGCGCGCGCGCCATAACACAATTACAAACAGCAGACGACGACAGACGACGAAACTGCAAAGTTTTATTCCCTAAACGTTTTTTCTTTACTCGTTATTTAGTTTAAATTTACATTGTTATTTAAAAATTTTGATTTAATTCATGTATATTATCCCTTTTTTGCAACCAAATTACCCCGAAAAATTACAGATATTTCTAACGTAGATAAAATCAAATGTTTCTAACGTTTTCCGTACATCTGGCTGCCGAAAACCATAGAGGAACGAATACGGAAAAGTGCATAGAGGAACAACTACGTTTTTTTTTTTTTTTGCTTTTTTGTTTTTGCTAGCACTTTTCATTGATTTTCAGTCTTTATTAGTATTTTGAATTTCTTAAATAATCGTATGCCAGAAATAAATGTAACCTTTAATGTTTGCATGCTTTAATGTTTGCATGCTAAGAATGGCAAAATCATCGTTGCCACATTAGTGGAGGCTTCACACATACGCCGTTCCATTATCCTGTTAAGCGTCCGCCCCTGATGAGCTCGCTGCTAACGTACCGTCACGCTTTTTTTGTAATCAGCGATCATAGCACTGATGATAGTTTTTCAAAGTTAATATTGATTTTTTTATGCTTGTTATTCATACTGTAATTAACTGTAGGAAATTCTCTCTCTCTCTCTCTCTCCAGTCTCTCTCTCTCTCTCTCTCTCTCTCTCTCTCTCTCTCTCTCTCTCTCTCGGAAGTCCAGTCACTCGGCAAAGAAAAGTCATCTTCACTCCCGCAATTGGAAGAAAAGTTTGTATCATCACTGGAGGATTCAGAACTAGAGCTCTCATCATCAAATAGGTTTATCAATATCACACTCCTCATCTAGTATTTGATTGATCTCACTAAAGAAAGTATGCCTCCTCTTTGGGACATTCATTGTGAAAGACGCGAAATCCAATTTGTCTCGATAAACGCGCGAAGCGTATTGAAAGAAAACCAACAGGGACAGGCAGTTTTCTAGCATAAGCGACCACCAGGAAGAGTTGCCAGGCTGGAAATAAGTTTCCCATGTGCTGAGAGTGTTACCAAAGTGATGTTCCTACACTTTCTATGCGAGTAAACGTATTATTACGGGGCTGACGGCTTGACAAGCACAGTTAAAGTCTTGAACGTACTATCCCGTTGAAGGCGCTACCGAGTAGATCGCGGTAAACGTATTATTACGTGGGTGAACGCTTAACAGGTTATAAACTGTTTCCATGAATTCTAGTTGTCATAGTAATGCAATAATGATAAAATTGCTTTAATATTTATCTATATATACTTCCAATACATAGCCTAATTTCACCAATTTCAACGTTTTGTGTGTAGTCTTATACCCAGTTTTGGAGGGTCAACACATACCGAATGGCAACAGAGAGGAGAGAGAGAGAGAGAGAGAGAGAAAGGAAGGCGGAGGAACGAAGAAGAAAAGGGATGGCGGTGGAGGGGGGGGGGGGTTAGGGAGAGGGTAGGTGGAGCTTTATACAACGTGTTCGTATCCATTTCTGCATAATGAGTTTTTGTCTCTTGGTACAAGGACAAGTGTCGTTATTCTTTACGATTAGTGATTCACGATACCCTTATAAATTACGGCACTGGGTGTAATGCACTATAGCAAAATCTCGTTCTGTTAAGAGTGTTCGTTACAGAAATAGGTATTGCCCAAAAACCTGCTTGCACTGTCTCTGAAACCCATAGTAGACATGCTGCTTAGTTGTCAATCAAGTTTTATAACCAAGTATTTTTTACAAGCTAGCTATTGAATAAATTTTTTATTTTTCTCAGTCAAAACATATGCCCCTCAATGCTAACTTTCCTCTTTTAACGACTTTCTGGTCATTGCAAATTCGGCCCCATAATTTCTTATGTGCGAAAACAGACAAGCCCATGGCCAGACCGAAAACGATTGCGTCACACTACGGCGATAATCCAGCAGTAAAACATCTTCATATATCCAAAAAGTAAAATAATAAAGATATATAATGCGCATTAACGAGTTATAACAATTATATGTATAGCTGATAACAATCTGCATGAATAACTGGTAAACTGTTCTGCAATGACAGTTGAGTATAGCAATTATTTACAATAGGTACGAAAGTCAAGATGTCGTGACGTCATAATACAGAACTTGAAAGAACGTTCTAATTCAGAAAAATAATTACTTAAATTTGAGTCAGAGTCGAGTTACTTTTTCAATAACGAATATTTTCAAATTAATCATCATAAATATGTAAAATATGACAATTTGTCGAAAATTGCATTTTTCCTAACTATACAAACCTGAGGTCCTTTAACAATAGGAAGTAGCTAGCGGCAGCTGGAACGGTCGTAAGCTTCGAACAAGGGGAGAACGGTAGTTAACTGCTTGTCCGATCGTCGCGCGCCGCGCGACTGGGAGGTAAACAAATCACTTTTGCTTTTGCCCATGCAAAATACGCAGAGTGAGGGGTGGCATGAGGAGGGACTTTATGTTAAAGACCTCAGGTTTGTATAGTTAGGAAAAATGCAATTTTCGACAAATTGTCATTTGTTCCGATACGTAATACAAACCATCGGTCCTTTAACAATAGGAAGACTCACTTCTTGGTGGGTGGAATCTGAGTCTTTTGATGAACAGACTGGTGTTCGTCCATCCCTGGAATGCCTCCCTGGTCGTAAGAGCGAGGGAGGGATCCAAGCCTCTGTCCGATTGATCGGGGTGTGCACCGCAGGATCAATGGTCAGACCTCTGGGCCGAGTACTAAGAGAGAGGCAAGCGTATCTCTTCGTACCAGCATTGTAGAACTTTTTTCCTTTACATGAGCCAATGTAAAGTAATGGGTTTGTCTCATGTTGGCATCCACTTCTCCCCTTGTTGGAGAAGTGGTGGATATTTACTCCTATCTCTAGTTAAAGAGATAGGATGGAGCTCTGTTTGAATAGCTTACCTGCATCTGACTTCCTTTCCAGCAAGGTAACGACCGTATCCCTCTGCCCACGGTAGTTAGGTAGAGATGGTGAAGAGAAGCCAGTCACTCTCTCATTCACACATGCATTCTCCCAGTCATACCAGTAATCGATGCTGTTCTGCCTGCTCGGGTGCTGGGTAAGCTTACACAACGTGTTGAGCAGCCACCACAGGTCCCAAGGAAAAAGTATCCAAGGACTTGTGGGCAATATCCCGAAGGTAGAAGGACGTGAAGGTGGTCTGGTTGGCCCAGACACCTGCCTTCAGGACCTGCGCCACGGAGAAGTTCTTACGGAACGCTAAGGAGGGTCCGATACCTCTGACTTCGTGGCTCTCGGTCGGAGCGTACGGATGTCGTCGCTACCATCAGCTTCGTACGCTCTCCTGATCACCCACGTAGCCAGAAAGAAAGCGTGTTCTTGGAGACTTCTTTCTTGTGACCCCAGTGCTAACGAAGAGGCGTCGACACTCAGGCCTGAGATGTCGAGTTCTCTTCAGATAGCGCCGTAGCGCCCTCACAGGACAAAGCAGCATCTCATCCGCATCGTTATCTGTAAAGTCCAGCAGGAGGGGATCGTGAAAGACGCGAAACCTGTCGTCAGGGATCGACGGATTCTGAGTCTTAGCTACGAAGTTCGCGGGACGAAATCGAGCGTCACAGATCCCCAGCCTCTGGTATGTTTAACATCAAAGAAAGGCCATGTAGTTCCCCTACTCTCTTCGCCGATGCCAGGGCCAGCAAGAAGAGGGTCTTGAGGGTCAGATCCCTGTCTGACGACTCTCGGAGTGGCTCGAACGGGTGTTCGAGTCAGACTCCTAAGGACGAGAGTCAACGTCCCACGCAGGGGCCTGAGTTCCCTGGGTTGGGCAAGACCTTTCGAAGCTCCTCATTAGCAGGATATCTCGAACGAATTCGTGATGTCCAGTCCCCTCAGTTTTAGGACGAGAGAGCCAGAGCGGCTCTATATCCCTTAACTGTGGTTACTGAGAGGAGCTTCTCTCGGCGAAGAAACCACGAGAAATCCGCTACCTGCTGAAGAGTGCTCTGAGAGGAGACAAACCCTGTCTACGACACCAACCACAGAGACGGCCCACTTCCCTGTATACAGCTGCAGAGGACTGTCTGACGTGTCCAGCCATCTCGTTGCTGCGCTACGAGAAAAAGCCTCTCGTTCGCAAGAGATGGTGGATAACAGCCAGCCGTGAAGTTGAAGGGACTGGACTGCTCGGTGGTACCGCCGTTCTACGTGTGGCTGGGCTAGAAGGTTGTGCCAGTTGGGTAGCTCTCTCGGTGCGTCGCAAGAAGAGCCAGCAGGTACCGGATACCAAACGGCTTGAGGCCGTTTGGGAGCCACCAGGATCATTCGAGATTGGGAGTGACCAGCGCGCGACTGATCACTTTCCGAATCAGACAGAAGGGAGGAAAGGCGTAAGCGAAGAGGTTGTCCCAGGGGTGTTGGAGAGCGTCCTCTGCAGCTGCCCATGGGTCCGGCACGGCCGAGAAGAACACCTGGATCTTCCTGTTGTGCCGGGTGGCGAACAGGTCTACGACCGGTCGCCCCCACAGGTTGAAGAGCCTTTCCGCCACATCTTGGTGTAGAGACCATTCGGTCCCTATCACCTGATCCCGACGACTGAGCTTGTCCGCTACTACATTCCTCTTGCCTGGAATGTAGCGTGCTGACAGCTCTATCGAGTGAGCCGTGGCCCACTCGTGCACCTGCACCGTCAACTGATGGAGCGGAAGAGACACTAGCCCCCCCTGCTTGTTGACATATGCCACTACTGTGGTGTTGTCGCACATCAACACCACTGAGTGTCCCACCAGCGGTCCCGAAACTCTTGGAGAGCGTTGAACGCCGCCTTGAGTTCCAGGACATTGATGTGAAGGTGCTTTTCGTGATGGTCCCACACACCTGCAGTCAGCAACTCCTCCAGGTGTGCGCCCCATCCCTCGGTCGATGCGTCTGAGAACAGAAGCATCTCCGGGGGGGGAGTGCGTATGGCACTCCTCTTAAGAGGTTCTTGTCGTCGAGCCACCAGGCTAGGTCCAGCCTCACCTTGTCCGTGATAGCCACGGGAAAGTAAGGAGGATCCTTGGCCTGAGACCAAAACTCTCCTTAGCCTCCACTGGAGAGACCGCAGGTGAAGACGCCCGTGAGGGACTAACTTCTCGAGTGACGACAGATGGCCGATCACGACTTGCCATTGCTGTGCTGCCTGTTCCTGCCGCGACAGGAACCGGCCGGCTGCCTCCCTGAATTTGCTGATACGCAAGTCTGCGGGAAAGACTTGCCCTGCTACCGTATCTATCAGCATACCCAGGTACTTCATCTTCTGCTTGGGTTCGAGATCGGACTTCTCGTAGTTTATCACGATCCCCAGATCGCGACAAAACTTGAGGAGTCGATCTCTGTCCTGTAGCAACTGCGAGCGTGAGCTCGCCAGGACTAGCCAATCGTCGAGATACCTCAGAAGACGTATCCGTTCGAATGGGCCCAAGCCGACACCAGAGTGAACACTCGCGTGAACCACCTGTGGGGCGGTTGAGAGACCGAAACAAAGTGCCCTGAATTGGTACACCGTCCCGTCGAAGATGAAGCGGAGGTACTTTCTGGAGGACTGATGGATGGGTATTTGAAAATACGCGTCCTTCAGGTCCACCGAAAGCAAAGATGAAATCGTTCCCCCCTGATCGAGTCGAGCACTGAGCGTGCCGACTCCATCGTGAACCGCGTCGTCCTGCGAACGAAGCGGTTCAGGGGAGAGAGGTCTATCACCGGGCGCCACCCCCGCCACCCCCCTGCCTTCTCCACTAGGAAGAGGCGGCTGTAAAAGCCTGGTGACTGGTCCTCCACGATTTCTACAGCTCGTTTCGCCAGCATGGTCTTGATCTCCTGTCGAAGAGCGTTGTCCTTTGCTGATCCCCGGACATAGGTCTGTAGATGGACCGGTTTGGAGATGAGGGGGGGCCGAGACTCGAAGGGTAGTAGATATCCCTCCCGAAGGACGTCTACTATCCAGTTCTCGGCGCCGTTAGCGCTGCCGCCAAAGTCGCCCAATGGCTCGCCAGGCACCCCCCCACTTCCGGCAGCAGGTGAGGGGAAACGCCGTCCCTAGCGTTTGCCCTCCTCGTTTCGACTTCTTTCCAGCACCTCCTCGGGGAAAGGAGGGCTGGGAGGAGGGCTGATTGCGGCCTCCTCTCGCAGAGTCGAAACAACTGGAGTCTTCACACGGGGTTTGGACGGTGCAAACCGTCTTTTCGCCGCCGTGGAAGCGCTAGCCAAGCTCTTGGTTTGGCCGCAGTTACTCGAGGTTGCCCAGAAACCTCGAGACTGCCTGGTGGACTAAGCGGTCACTCTCGTCAGTGCGCCGCCGTTCCACCGCAGCGTCCACCATCTCTCCAGGAAAGAGAGCTGGGGGAACTCTAAGAGGTCATTTCTAGCCCGAGTGCCGCCTCACGCCCAGCCCCCTTGGTCACTCGGGTAAGGACTGCGTGGGCCCTACGCCGAAGAACCAAGTTGGCCCACAGGTTAGCAGTCTGATGGGCGAGGTAAGAGATTGCTCTTCCTCCAGACTGGCACAGTCTCCTGAAGGAAGCGTCGTCTTCGAGAGCAGAACTCCCGGAGCCGGCCGCCACCTTGGATATTGTGAGGGACCACAAATCCAACCCAGAAACTGCCTGGAATGCTGCCATAGCGGTAGATTCCAGGGCAAGTGCCTCCTGCTGCGAGAACCATAGGTTCTCCGACAGGAGCTGCTGCAGGGACACACCTGGAGTCAGCCTCGCTAACTCCGGGTTAACCTGTTTCGGCAGTATCGGGTCTTCTGATGGCACGTAAGAAAACGTCCTCCTCTGACCTCATGAGCCGCTGTAGAGGAGGAGGAAGCAGCTTAGAGGACCGTCCGGATTTTAGCGAGTCCTCCCGTCCTGAGACGAGATTCTCCACCTGATCCAGGACTGAGTCCGCAAGCTCTGATCGTGGCAACCCCATCATCATTTTGGGCTCCCTCTTGGGACCCCAAAATGACTCGAGCCGGGACGTGGGCGGGCTGATGGTGGTAGCGGCGATCCTTCCGCGAGGCCATTATGCAGACGCAATTCAGCTTAATGACTTCCGCGGAAGTTCCTCTGTATCTCGGGCGTCACAGCGTCCTGTGGAGTAGGACCGTCCAGTCCCTCCAACAAGAGCATATCCCTCGATACTCCTCCTTCAGAAGGAGGAAACAGCGACAGACCCCTGACGGTCGCCTCCAACTACTTGCGCGTACGTCCTGGTCGGTCCTAAGACCGTGCCTGAGCCGTACGGCGTCATAGCTGGGTCACGAGCGGCGCACCTCTCGTGATCGCTCCTTGGTACCTCGCTCCTCCCGGTATAGCCCGAGGAGGTTGAAGGTATAGGAGAGGCAGACCTGACGCTCCCCCGCGCTCGCTGGCAGGACCAGCGTGCGCAGAGGGCTGCTGCCGATCGTCAACCCGCGGTGACGGTCTAGCAGCAGGCCTAGCGTCGCCGCTCGCCTGGGGCGATTGGCTCGGCTGAGAAACGTCGAGAACCGCTCGCTTAGCGTCACGGCGAGCTGCCGCTGGTCACCGTCTCCGCCCGGTCCCATCGGGAGCGGCGGACGGGTGACCTGCTAGGCTCCTTTCGCGTCGAGACCGGCCAGCGTCCTCGTCGGCGCGTCAACCGCTGGTACTAGCCGTGGCTGGTACCGGCGCCGTGGGGACTCCTTCCTCGCCTCAACCCGTGGCCGTCAGTGACCGCACGTCAGCCCTAGCGCCGTCTGGTCGCTGCGAGAGCGTCCAGTGGCCTGGGCGATAGTCGTGTGCACGACTCTCGCCAGTCTTCTGCTCCGTGCCGCTGTCTGACGGCGAGCGAGCTCGGTCGTCGAAACTTTGGCTGGACGGTCCTCTTTAGAAGAGCGTCCACTCGGTGCTTCTCGCGAACGAGAAGCAGCCGAGACGGAACCTGGCTTAGCGGCAGAACCACTAGCACCAGGTGAGGACGCACCAGCCGAAGCTGATGCACCTCTGGTCCCCGTCGACTTCTTCTTTGCAGAAGAAGCGACGGGCCCCGCACCCGAAGGAACAGGAGGACCAGCAGAAGAGCTCCCCAGCTCGCCTGAGCGAGCCGGGCCCCCTTAGAAGATCCCGAAGGAGTCTTCTTAGGGGGGAGGAGGCAACCTTCTTCTTCTTCGGCTGTTTGGCCTTAGAAGTCGAAGGGGAAGGAGAGGCAGCAGACGACGAAGAAGACGATGAAGACGATGACGACACCTTCTTCCTCTTCCTCTTCTTCTTCGCCAGGCTCCGCAGGACAGACGTCAGGTCTTCCATCCAGGAGGGAGCCGGGGCAGTTGCCGAAGCAACAGGGCCCGACTGCACCTGTCCGGAAGGACCTGAGACTGTTAAAAACAGCCAACACAGCAGCGGGAACGGCAGGAACAGGTCCGGGAACAGCAGGAACAGCAGGAACATCTGAAATTGAATGTGCACCTGAAAAGGAAAGAGTCGCTGGAGCGGCCACAGGTACGGCAGGCACGGCAGGTACTAAGGGAGAGCCAGGCGTCCTGTCGACAGTCACCGACATCCGTGGCACTGGCGGCAGGTCCAGGGGGGTACTCTTGGGGCAGCGGAAGTCCGGGGTCGGCAAAGGAAAAAATCCAGGTGGTGGTGGCATCGTCCTCTTTGGAACGGCGGCAATTGGTTTTTGTACTGCCACCGTGGGTGTCACCGACATTATGTAGGGCCGTTAATATACAAGAGTGTGGGTGGCATCTCATACGCAGGGGTAGTTAATGTGGTCGTCGTGGTGGTCACCGCACCATGAGTGACCACGGCCGACCCCGCCAACCGCTGTATCAACCCTTGGATGCTGGGCACTCCCTGCAGTCCCAGCGACTCCCACACCTGTCCCAAGTCGTCCTTCGCTGCTGACACACCTGCGGAAGCAAGAGTCGGGTTAATAGGAGGGGCTTCCCCGCGCCTGGGGGGCGAAATTCCCCCCCCAGAGCGGACAGAAGACCCCGAATACAACTGTACGTCCGGGTAGCGGGCGCCCTCCTCCACACTCGACGGATCGAGAGAGGAAAAGGACTCCGCTACCCCCCCCGCAGGGGAAGGCGCAAACCGTGGGGGCTGGCCGGGAGGCAGGAAAGAGGACGAAGTGGTCCGTCACCAAAGGAGTCCACTGGACTTTCCGATGACTTCTTGGCCGGCCTAAGTCTCTTCCTGCCCTCGTACAGCACCCACTGCGCCTCGGACCAATCCATACAAACCATACATGGCTCGTTACGAGAGCACTCTCGCCCTCGACAACGAGAACAAACCTCGTGGGGGTCCACCTCCACAAAGGACCTGAACCCCCACATTTACGTCCCTCCAGTCCCGGGACACACTCTAACGGGCGACTGGAGGGCGCGGTGAAATTTCAATTTCCTCTGATTCACTCATTGTAATCAATTGAAATAGAGAAAAAAAAGTACTTTACTGACTTTAAAATTTAAACTATCACTCCTGATACACAGAAATAGAAACCAAATACTCAAGAATTGAAGCAAACGACAAGCGGGCAGAGCGATGGCGAACACGTCCTTCCCACACACGGCCGAAAGCAAAAGTGATTTGTTTACCTCCCAGTCGCGCGGCGCGCGACGATCGGACAAGCAGTTAACTACCGTTCTCCCCTTGTTCGAAGCTTACGACCGTTCCAGCTGCCGCTAGCTACTTCCTATTGTTAAAGGACCGATGGTTTGTATTACGTATCGGAACAAATTGATGTTTTACTACTTATTTAAAAATTAGCCAAGAGCACGCTTCTCGTCATCTTCTACCCCAACAGCTGTTTACGCCTGGCTTGTTGTTGATGAGAAATCGTTGTTTCGATTGTTGTGATAAAAGTGCTCCAGCGTCTGTGGGTACAAGTGGCGTGCGGATTTATCACAGGAAATGGTTAGTTTATTGACACAAGCTACTCCGTAAACATCGAGATGGCGTCAATCTTCTAAATACCTCGAGTTGTAAGTAAAAATGTTGAACGCGTTTTGGTGAGATTTGCACTACGTTTGAGACCGTTTTCAGTACCCTCTGTTTAAATCTTAAAATTTGGCCTTAATTTCTAACTTTGGAGAAAATACTTACTTCGAAAGGAGAGTAGAGGTCTTTAGCTCCGTTTCTCACCAACAACAAGTCGCGACTGATGCCCATCTCGGGTGTCAGGACGCGTTATAATGTACTTTTTCGGAGGGTGGCTTGCATTGATGGTAGGTGGCCTGCTTGGCCTGCTGTGATGATCTACCCTAGTAGGTAAAAGTCTAGTTTTACCATAAATCTACCAGAATTACTTGAAAAAAACTATCATAATATCTAAAAAAATTCACAAACTTCTGCTGTTCTGTTTTATAGTGTACACTCTAGCTCCTATAAGTAACACTGTGGTCCTTACGTCGGATACAAGTACCGACATGGTAGGCCACCTACTACCTAGTACTACTACCTATCGGACAAGAGTGTGGCTCACATCAAATACTAACTTTAAATAAAACATAAACACTCGTTACTAAAGTATCACTCTTACCTAATAAAGGACAGTCAGGTATATATAACAACGTTATCCGAAATAAATTGGCAGCTTAATCCACGACCTGGTCTTCAAACACAGTTGGCGGGTCAGATAACATTTGGTTTTATAATAGTAGTAGGTTTCGATAATCGTCTATAAAACAGCTCTCCAGCCCATTCTGGTTTGCCTTTGGTTGTGCTTGTTTAAGTTTATTTTTGCCCATTATACCTTATATATATATATATATATATATATATATATATATAGATATATATATATATATATATTTATGTATATATATATATATATATATATATATATATATATATACATTTGACAACCTCCCTTCTTTTATTTCTCTATACAGAATTATGAAATTTAAAGTATATTCGCAATTAGTTTATATTTACCTCCCTGTTAAAGATGAAGCTTGGATTTCAATATGGTCTTAAAACGGTTCTGGTTCATAAATGATAAGGGCTTTGCATTTGCAAATATTGGTGTGTGCGCCTACGCGAGTGCTAACTGATACAAAAGCGGTAGTAGAGAGATGAGAGCTATAGCATGGATTTTTATAACATCCACAGAAATCTGTCGTGTTAGACAAAGACAAATTCTGACGGCATCTACTATAAATGTCAATTGGCCAAATGAGCAAGATGTATAAGGAAAACTAGTACTATCAAAATGTCACTCAATCATCTATTATATGTTTTCTTATCCAGGTCTTAAATGTTCAGGAACATGTTATGCACTTGTTATATAGACATTTTGAATTTGTATTTTTGGAATACCTATTTTCTCAAGTGAATCATGACGCATACACGATGCTTTGTCACATAGCGACGGCTAGACTCAGGTCACACCGCACTGTGCATGAATGCTTATAGTGCGTTCTCAAATTTCGGTACTGTTCAGTTTTGTGTACAAGATGAAGTGTGAGCTTCGCTGTGATAAGATTAATAATAATTTATGTCACATATAAATAACTTATTTAGAGTTTCTGACGTTTTTAAAAAGATTTCCTGTTTTACTTGGTACCGTAAGGACGATGAGTTCTTGAAGTACTGTGAAAAATAATCAGGAATGAACGCACCGAAACAACACAACTTAGAATATGTACAGGAACAATACATCACGGTAGACTGCTGTGTACCTAGTACAGGCTACACTAAACTATTTTGGGATTGCCTAGAAGCCTGCGAATTTTAACGCCGTAATTGCGCCAATGACGTAGGTGGCATTCATTATTCATTCAGGTGGTTAATTAATTAGTTTTACTTTAGACTCCTACAACTAGAATAAGTTTAGAAGGGGATCTCATAAAATGTCTCACTATCAAGGTACTTAGGTAGTAGGTACCTACTAGTAGTAGTAGGTAGCAGGTAGTACTTAGGATACTAGCTAGGCTACCTCGCTATTACCAATAGGCTACTTACCTAACTACGGAGGTAGTCATTCAGTCAGTTCCACAAGTTTTAGAAAAATGTTGTAAACTCTATTGGGTGCTAGTTTGCAGAACGCCAGGATCTGTATCTTAACACCACCTTAGGCTATACCTAGGTAGTAGGTAGTTGTTTCCAAGGTTTAGTGTTACTTGTGAAGGGAGGGGATGGGACCAACCCTCCCCGGCTAGGTTAGGTTAGGTTAGGATGGTATTTTAGGAAAGGTTAGGTAGGTTGTTCCTACACAATATGCAAACACTCGGTACTTTACATAAGGAATTACTTTCGGCGTACCTGGAATTATGGCCATTAAGTTCTTGAACAAGGTGGTTAGGCAGTAGGCTAACTACCGTGTGGCAGGCGGGTATGCCACCCTGCCCGGATGTAAACACTCCACTTTGCCTTTGGCCGTCTTCCGATGAAGATGTGTGTTTGTGAGCTCTTACTGGCTGTTGATTATATTCGTGGTGGATCTTTCTTTTTCTTTTTTAAATAAATTTGTGATAACCTTTATAGCCGCCTTTCTACTTTGTGTTAGTCAGCGGCAAAGGTATGCCAACATTTTTATTATTTACATACTTTCGCCCTTTAACGTGAGGACGAGATATGTATTTACCGTGAGGGTGAGTCATGTATTTAACCTGATCAATTCCCACCCTCCTTCCCCACATCAATTTGAACTTGAATAAAGCAATTGATGAAGGTAGGAGTATCGGCACTCACCTGTTCAGTGTTGCCAACTGTCTGTGATGGTAGCTCAAGTGACAAGATTTTACCTGCAGTGTTAGCAATGCTGGCTATTTAATTTTCCCACTAGTGTGATTGGTAATTGAGAGCTGTTCGGACTAAGTGGGATTAGGGCGAATTCAGGTGTTCAGGTAAGTATTACAATATTAGTTTTAATATGAAAACTTCATGTTACCAATTTCCAGGCAGATGGTTTCATGTACTTACAAAAACTTTTCAGTAGCTTATCATGACAAACATTTGGCACAAAACCTTTGGCACAGATTAATGCAGCTATATTCTACTGTGGTACTTTTAAAACATGAAGACATAAAAAAAAGAAGTCATAATTGTTACTTAAAAGAAGATTTTATTTATGCATTGCGTATGCTTCTGAAAAGATGTTTCTACAGTTATTTTTATCCTTCTTAACAGAAACTAGTAAACACTGTCAAGCGCTCCAAAATGGAATCTGCAGCTACTGCTCGACCAGCAATAAAAAACAGAGGCACCAATTCTCCTCCCTCAATTCCTGGAAGCCCACCATTAACACGGGCTAGGGCCAGTGAAGGAAGATCACCTGTACGAAGAGATAAACAAGAGGCGAGAAGGGTAATAATTTTTACCTATGTGGTTTCCTAACCTTTGGTGTGGTGGGTTATCACTCCATTGAGTGGTGTGCTAAAGTTTGGGAGAAGTTTATTTAATCGTTGACATAAGCTGTCTCTCATTTATAGTAGTTAAGTTTTCCTTATACAGTATTCATATTTTTCTATCCTCAGGCAGTTTTATTATGATAAAAACCTCCATAGCAATATTTCCATGTGCAGTTGTATTCTTAATTTTGAAACAGTAATGGTTGGCATTGCAAAAGTATTTTTTTGCTCATTTTCAGTATTAAAAATTGTTCAAAATACTTTCTCCATCTCTTCTTAATGTCTTCATCCCTATACAATATATTTCCATCTCTTTCCTCAATAACATCCAATTTACCCAAATCCTGTCTGCCTTTTCCTCAAGTTTGAAATATTACAGATATCTTTTTTCTCCCTGTCATGTAGGTTACTCATTTAACACCATATCCAGCCTATTTAAAACTTTTCGTAAAGCCTAATCGTTTGCTTGAAAATTAAGTTTATTTATTGGTTCACATGTAGTTTTTAAACAGGACTTTTTCATAATTCCGATAAGTGGTAAGAGTATGTACCAATAACAAGAGTAGTATGATAATAACATTGTAGACTACTGTATTCATATTCCATTTTCATGCAGTTAACCATGTAAAGCAATTGTGTAGTACAGTCTTAAGAATATTTGTCACTTGGATGCTTACGGTCACTCATGATCAGGTTATTAAAAAAAAATATATTTTTTCCCACACGTTATACAAACCATCGGTCCTTTGCATAAGGAATTGCTTTCAGTGCAGCTGGAACTCTGTCATAAGATTCTAATAACTAGGTAGTTAAGCAGTAACTGCTTGTCCGATAGTCAGGAGTCCCGCCCAACTGAACACAAATATTCCACTTTGCTTTCGACCGCCGTCGTGTGCAGAAATTCTCTCTCCCCGCCTCTGTCGTGAGATCTTTACAACTTTCTTTTTGATTGTTATAATTGTGATTGTTTTGTGTGTTTGTGTATTGATATGCAAACCCACTAATTAGATAAGCCCTCTCGCCCCCCATCTATGCGGCAATTGCGTCCTGGATTAGGGGGCAGGAAATGTGGAGCGTTTCACTCAAGTATTGATATTGCAATACACCCCCTGAACACCTGAACTAGCCCTGGTCACTTACCACCCGCCCGAACCATCATTTATTAAAAATTTACCAAATCTTTGGTTAAAATAACGATCAGTGTTGCCAATCTCCTGGCAAACACCCTCGTTACCTAGTTACCAGCCCACCGCTAGTAGCCCTGCCTCACGGGCCGGTCACACCTGCCCTCTCACGTCAATCACTTATCGTTCGCGGTGGAGTACAGATGTATCCACAGCGAACTCCTTTTTGGTCTTGCCCGGCCTTCATTTGCACCTTTGATTTGATTGAATTTGGTGGCGAATTACGCATCCCTTTGGATTAAGGTTGGATTGCTCTTAATACCTTGTCATTAGACATTGATTCTGCAAAGTAAGAAACAACACAGGCTACGACAACGACTACTGCATCCTCGGCCACGACATCACAGAAAACGACGAGCGGGAGTTCAACAACGTATCGTCTTTGCCAACAATGCAAGAAAAGGATGAGTACCCTATGACACGATAATCATTCCTTATGCGTAAATCGTAGGCCTGTTCAATATAATGTAAAAACCAATGTTTGGAATGTCAGGAGTGGTCTTTGGACCAGATGTTAGGGTATCTCAAACATAGGAAAGGTCTCGTATTAAGAAGTAACTGTAGGCAGGAAGAGACTAACGTAGATCAAGATAAAGACTTAGAGACAGTGCTCTTTAAGAGACTTGAGAGTACGCTGACATCGAGTATGACATCTCTGTTACCGATTTTATGTCAAGATTATGCGAGGATAGATCGAGCAATAGGGATACTGAAATACTAATCGTTCTGTTCCAGCTCCCCCCCTGCCTGTTCCAGAATCAGCCCTAACCGGTGCTGGGGGTTATGGGGATCCGCAAGCCCACGGGCAGGATCCGCCGTCCCCCCTGGCGCGGAGCAGGCAGTGTTGGCAGCAGATTCCCCTTCCCTCGATGACATCTCTGTTACCGATTTTAGGTCAAGATTATGTGAGGATAGATCGAGCAATAGGATACTGAAATTACTAATCGTTCTTTTCCAGCTCCCCTGCCTGTTCCAGAATCAGCCCTAACCGGTGCTGGGGGTTATGGGGATCCGCAAGCCCACGGGCAGGATCCGCCGTCCCCCCTGGCGCGGAGCAGGCAGTGTTGGCAGCAGATTCCCCTTCCCTCGATGTGTAAGTTCTCAGGATGATAAAAACTTAGGTCAGATATAGACGAGTAGGGATAATAGGCTACATAGTGTTTAGTTTAGGAAGAGAAGTGCAGGCTTCTTCGGGTCGGTTTTCTATTAAAAGTAGTAGTTTTTAGAGGCACAGTGTCCTTAGAGCATCTTTAGGCTTTTTCCTGCTTAGAGTTCCTTGCATCAGAAGCTTTTATTTTAGGCCAGGGTTGGTCTTTCAGATATGCTCCTTCGTCTTTAAGGTTACTTTCCTCTACGTATACGATACGATAATTGTTAATATCAACTAATTCTCCGTTCAATGCATATTGACTTACGATGTTCAGTATGAAGAGAAATCGAATAAAATTAACTACGGTTAGCCTAGTGTTCACGATGATATATCGTATGCATATTCAGTAGCCTAGCCTAACCTAAAGTATTCGCTGTACAACATATCGGTAGTTATTTTTATATTGGCTAACGCTGTAGGCTTAAGGCATTCTTGACTTCGGATAATTCAATACAGGTGTTAATTGAAAACGAACGAGAATCCGATCTGAGGATAATTAATATGAATGTAATCGAACAGAATGAAGATCGATTCTGTCCGACTAAAGCATTATAATTGTATTATGTGTATCATCATATTGGCGTAGTATAAACACTAAACTCGGCAGTCATTCACGCTGGGAATCAGCGGATGACGGATACGGGTTTGCGTCGCCGTATCCATCTCATTCTCTCCTGATTGACTAAAATGACTAACGTAACAACACTCTCACTTATGCCAAGTTTGTACAAAACGTCTTAAAGGAGACTGTCTTCAACTATGTTGACATTTAATATAGTCAATGAGGTATTTATCTTGGGGCATATAATCAGATGTCAGATATAAGGAATTTGTATGTATGACGTCTTCATACGTTTAACAGACTATTGCCGTCAGTATTTATATTGAGCTTATGTCAATTACAGTTACAAATTATTACCAGTCGTATTATCAAATTACAATGACAACTGAAATTAATATTAGGCCTAATAAAGTTAATTTAATTACCTTTAAATATTATTTTATTACTTTTCAATTAAATTATAATTACACTAGCTTGTCGTCAAACAGCACTATTGTAAGGAGGTGTGGTTTAGACAGACAAGGATGCCGGCTAGTCTATTTTTTTTTTTTCTCCTTGGCTTCAGATTCGACCATATCACTTGGTCTCGGCTAATGTTTTTGTCCTTAGTTAGCATATTAATGAATATCTGGATACTTAACTTATGTAACGAAGTCATACTGTTCGTCTTACGATGTAATTTAAGACCAAAATTTGACTGATACGTCTCATTGGAAGCTAGTTTTTCACTCGGGTTAGATGGCGTTAAATTTAGGATTCCGATCGTTTTTCACTCGTTTTCATAGGTATTACGAACTTTACACTTTATATACGTTATTAATCCTTTGTCTGTGTGAAAACAACAGTAATGAGCTCTTTCATGCTATTAGTTTCTTTTACCACGGCTGCGTTGGAATTCATACATAAGCTCGGGACTTCTGTCCAGGTTGCTGATGAACGTAATTTTGCCTTATTAGCTTCAGCTGCATTTATAACATGAATACAGTAATTACCGTCCCACGCGGATGAATACAATAACGGATGTTGCTATCGGATTCGATCACTGTCACACGCTGATCAATACAATAAAGTGATGTTGTTATAGGAGTCGATCGCATTAGCAACAAGTTCTCGTTCGGTTGTTCATAGCTGTACGGAGTTATACGAGTATTATCGTTAAGATAATACCCTTTTAACTTGCTGCAATTTGCGGAGGTGGAGATATTAGACGATCGTAATTTCTTTCTCTCTCTCTCTCTCTCTTTTCCCTGATTTTATCTCTCTCTCTCTCTCTCTTTTCCCTGATTTTATATTCTCTCTTTATCCTAGGACGTTGGTTTTCTCTCTCTCTCGCTTGATTTTATCTCCGCTCTCCTCGCTCGCTCATTCCTCTTTTCCCTGTTTTATTTTACATCTCATTCTCTCTTTATTCCTAGACGATTGTTTTCTTTATCAACTCTTCTCCTCTCTCTCTCTCTCACTTTTCTGATTTCATATTCTCTCCATATTCTCTCATCCTATTTTCCACGCTCTCCTAACACTGGACTCATTGTGCAACAGAGGTTTTTCTTCCTTTCACACCTTTTTCAAACTTTCTCAATTTCCCTTCAGCGCTGACTGACCTCATAGGTCCCAATACTCGGCCTTTGGCCTAAATTCTATTTTTAAACCCAACAATCTTGCTGTCTGAGTTAGTATTAGAGTAGGGAGCGAATATTCGGAATATGTATAAGGTATTCATGATATGATATATCACAAGAGGATTTTAAGTATTAGGAAAGATAGGAAAGAACATGTCTGGGTCTATCTGAGGGTATTCTTCCAAGTGCCAACCAGGCAGAGTACAGACAGGCAGTTACAACACTACAAGAGAGGACATCACTACGATCGACGACACCGTTGTCTCCTCCGTACATGAGAGGCCTAAGGCCACATGGGAGGTCTTCAGTTTCCCTCCATACATGAGAGGCCGAGAGCCACATGGGAGGTCTTCAGATTCCCTCCATACATGAGAGGCCGAGAGCCACATGGGAGGTCTTCAGATTCCCTCCATACATGAGAGGCCGAGAGCCACATGGGAGGTCTTCAGTTTTTCCTCTACTCAGGTGAGGCACATAGCCAGCTGAGAGGAAACAGGTTTGTATCCCTTCCGCACTCAATGAGTTTTGACCTTAGGGTAGAGGTGCAGGGAATTTTTCCCTCCACATATGGCAGGCCTAGAAGGCCACACATGGGAGATTAGCTTGGACGAGTGACAAATGAACTTGAGACTGACTCGCGTACTCAATTAATATTGACTGACAAACTAGTACAGTGGAGGGCCGGGCAGATTTGATTCCCACCTCCAAATTAATGTTGTTAATCGGGCTAGTTCAGGTGTTCAGGGGGTGTATTGCAATATGAAGTTTTATTGTAAAACTAATATTGTAATACCTACCTGAACACCTGAATGATTCCCACCCTCCTCCCCTCTCATACAGAGTTATTGAGTTATGATTGACGTGAGAGGGCAGGTGTGACCGCCCGTGAGGCAGGGCTACTAGCGGTGGGCTGGTAACTAGGTAACGAGGGTGTTTGCCAGGAGATTGGCAACACTGATCGTTTATTTTAACCAAAGATTTGGTAAATTTTTAATAAATGATGGTCGGGCTGGTAAGTGACCAGGGCTAGTTCAGGTGGTTCAGGTAGGTATTACAATATTAGTTTTACAATAAAAACTTCATGTTGACTCTCACGCCCTTTGTGCGAGGTGCCGAGGGCATGAGTGCGTTTGAACTAATACATGTGATACTTGTATCTCTTGGTCGGAAAAGCAGTGGGAGAGATATGAGGGAAGGAAGAAGCTGCATAAGTCTTTCAAGGCGTCGGAGGAGGTTCTCCTTCGACTCCCTTGGTCACCAATATGTCGTCGTCTTTCCTTCCTTCTGCAAACTTCCCCGTCTCGCTCTTTCCCCTTTGGGGGACATCTCTCCTTCCGCTTCTTCTCTCGACGTGTCGAGTACAGAGGATGGAGGGAGGCATGCCGACTTGGAGTTGTACTCGGGAACTTCTGTTAGCTCAGGAGGGGATACTTCCCCTTCTGGGCGAACAGGAACTCCCTCGATTAACCAGACTTTTGCTCCCTCAGGTACGTCTAACACCGCGGGTGGGGATCTGTGGCAAGTATGGCGTACCCTGAATCTGCCTGGCACTCCTTCTCTTCAGGGACTGCTAAGTCATCTGGCAGCAGTACCAGTGACTCATGGTATCGAGTTGAGGACGACCACAACCATCTCAACACCTGGGTATGCAACACAGCCACATCTGGTGTATACCCAGCACATAACATCGGCCACTCCATCTGCTGCAGTTGCACCAGTGCTGCATACATCGAGGGTGGAATATTTCCCACCTCCTCCTCCAGTAAAGGTCCTTTACGGCTAGAATAGAAGAAGTTAAGGACCTTGACTACTGGGAAAGACTACAATCCTTAAAATTATATTGTCTAGAAAGGAGAAGAGAACGCTACATGATAATTCAGGCATGGAAACAGATAGAAGGAATAGCTGAAAACATCATGGAGCTAAAAATATCAGAAAGAGCAAGCAGAGGTAGATTAATAGTGCCCAAAACTATACCAGGAAAAATAAGGAAAGCACACAGGGCATTAATCCACTACGCACTAGCATCGATAATGCAGCGTCTATTCAATGCTTTGCCAGCTCATCTGAGGAATATAACAAGAGTGAGCGTAGATGCGTTTAAGAATAAGCTCGACAAATATCTAAAATGCATCCCAGACCATCCAAGATTGGAAGATGCAAAATATACCGGAAGATGTATTAGCAACTCTGGTAGACATTAGTGGTGCCTCATACTGAGGGACCTGGGGCAACCCGAATAAGATGTAAGTTCTGTAAGGTAAGGTCAGGCTATGCTGTCCTCGCTCCCCCTCCTAATTTTGAGTGCCCAAAGAGCTCGCCCCTGGACTCCCATCCTGTTACTGTTGCCGTGCCTGTCGCCCCTGTTCCTGCCTGTGGGAGTGCTGCTACAGCATCAGTTCCTCTGTCCCAAGCCGTGGTGGATCCCGCTGCTTCGGCAGCTGCTGCAGCCCCGTCCTGGGTGGGGGATCTTTCTGCTGTTCTGAGGAAGCTGGGAAAAAAAAGTCTAAGAAGTGGGAGGTGTCATCATTGTCTTCTTTACCTACATCTTCGCCATCTGCTGCCTACTCCACTTCTCCTTTTGAGGCTGCCTGGCTGAAGAAGAAGATGGTGTTCTCACCCCCCACCCCCACAAGAAGTCTTGTTGTGGGACTTCTAAGGGCCTGTCTCATTGTTCCGGTGAGACAAGTGGGCCTTCCGCTGGTCCTCCCATTCCTTCGGGAATAGGAACCCCCTCGCCGTCCCCAGGGATGAGCAGGGCAGGGACAGCAGAGGTACCAGCAACTGCCGGTACTTCTGCTCCTGGCTCTTGAGGCTCTGCTTCTGGGCCGGGAACCGTCTTGGGTACTCATGAGCAAGTTTCACCGAGTGTACAGTCACCTACAGGTGAACGTGCAGCTAGGGTCTGTGGCGCTGAGTACGCTCACCGTCAGGACTCCGGCACGGGGCAGAAGGAAGATGGGAGTCACCCAGGTGATTCTTGCCTAGCTGTGATCGTTCCCGTAACAATTGTCCGGTTCCCAGGGTAGACGTGATGGTCCCCTGGGACCGTACATGAGGTTAGACCGGGTGGAGGTCCCCCCAGTCTCCAGGAACAGCTTTGGCTGCTTCTGGGACTGTGCTCGTTGAGATGACAGTGCCCTCTCTCGTTGTGTTTGTGGACGCTACCCGTCACCAGACCGTCGATCACACCAGCATGATTGGACGGTCTGGGCAGCCGGTAGAGCGCTTCGCCACAGGGAGAACACTCATCTAGACCTGCAGACCCATCATCATCGCCGGTTGGTGATCGCCTGCAGCCCTCTCTGTTTGCTGGTAAACAGAGCGGGAGCGTCAGATCTGCTTCACCTGTCCCTTCAACTTCCTCGGGATACACCGGGAGGAGCATGGTGACTAGGGGGTACCGTGAGGAGTGCGCTCCTCACGATCCATCCATTAGAGCATATGTGTCCAGTTTGGTCTTAGGACCCAAGAGGTCATATGCTCAAGTGGTCAGAGTAGATCACAGGGGGTCTGATGAGGTTCTTCCTGCTGAAGGAAGAGTATCTCAGGAGGGACGTGGCCTGGATGGATCTGACGGTCCATCGCCTCAGGACACTGTCAGTGGAGATAGAGAGGTCTTTTGCGGAGGTCATTGCGCTGATTCGTCAGCACAATGACCTCGTGGAAGGATCAATGGTTGCTCCTTCTGACTGCCCCTCCCGGTTAGTCATTCTGGGGGCCTAAGAAGGAACCCAGAGCTTCTGTAGGGCTTCCATGGTCCTCCTTGGCTGACGGTGTGCTGGACCAGGTGAACACTCTTGCCTCAGGACAAGAGGCTTCGCTTAGGTCCAGCAGGTCAGACAAGCTGCTTCCCCCTCCTCTGCCTCGTCAGTGGCGTTTCTACATGCCTTCGGAGAACCCTTTGCCAACCAAACAGGTTGACCCGGAGTTAGCTCGTCTAACTCCTGGCTTGCCTCCACAACACCTGCTGTCCGAGAACTCTGGTTCACACAGCAAGAGGCAGCGGCTTTGGAGTCTACCGCTATGGCAGCCTTCCAGGCCGTCCCCTGGCTGGATCTGTGGTCCCTCACAGTATCCAAAGTTGCAGCCTCTTCGGGACTGGTAACTCCTGGAGAAGACTCAGCTTTCAGGAGACTTTGTCAGTCTGGGGTAGGGCTATCTCCTACCTGGCCCACCAGACTGCCAACCTGTGGGCCAACCTGGTGCTTAGGAGGAGGGATACTGTCCTGAATCAAGTATCCAGGTTGGCTGGCTCGGAGTTGGCATTGGATCTAAGGAATGGACCATTGCTGGGTTCCTCCTCTCTCTTCCCTAGAGAGATGGTGGACGCTGCGATGGAAAAACAGAGCTGAAGATAGCTACCGTTTAGTACACCAGGGAGTTACGAAGACATCTAGGCCATCTCATTCAACTGCGGCTAGGCCTTGGTCTTGCCCCCAAGACCTCTGCTCCGTCGAAGGGGGCCACAGGGAAAGACTCCGCCTTCCTTCACTTTGAGAGGCGAGCGTCAGCCCTCCTCCTCTCGCCGGAAGGGAGGTAAGTGAAAGGGGAAGAAGGGGAAACGCTAGGGACAGCGTTCCCCCTCGCTGCTGAAAGTTGGGGGGTACCTGGTGAGCCATTGGCCAACATGGCAGCGCTACCTAGCCGAGGCCTAAGTAGTAGATATACTTTGGGAGGGATATCTTCTCCCCTTCGAGTCGAGGCCACCCCTCACTTCTCATCCGGTCCATCACCAGACGTATGTTCCCGGTTCAGCCAGGGACGTAGCGCTCAAGGAAGTAGTGCAAACTATGCTGAGCAAGGGAGCTGTGGAAATCATGCGAGAACCGTCACCAGGTTTCTACAGCCGGCTTTTCCTGGTGAAGTCTATGGGGGGCCTGGAGACTGGTGATAAGTCTCTCTTCTTTGAACCGATTCGTTCACCAGGATCAATTCATGATGGAAACTGCACGTTCCGTGCTCAATTCCATCAGGGAGAACGATTTCATGCTTTCGGTGGCCCTGAAGGATGCATATTTTTAAATACCCATCCATTGGTCCTCCAGGAAGTACCTATGCTTTATCCTCGACAGGACAGTGTTCCAATTCAGGGCACTTTGTTTCAGACTTTCGACCGCCCCTCAGATGTTCACAAGAGTGTTCACACTGGTGTCAGCTTGGGCCCACTCGGTTGGGATATGTCTTTTGAGGTATCTCAACAATTGGTTAGTCCTGGTGAGCTCTCGCTCGCAGTTGCTACAGGACAGAGATTGCCTCCTCAACTTTTGTTGCAATCTGGGGATCGTGATAAATTTCGAGAAGTCGGACTCTTCCCCCAAACAGAGGATAAAGTACCTGGGCATGCTGATCAACACGGTAGCAGTACGAGTTTTCCCCGCAGACTCGAGGATCAGCAGGTTTAGGCAGGCAGCTCTACGATTTCTGTCATTACAGGAACAGCCAGCTCAGCTTTGGCAAGTCGTGATCAGTCACCTGTCGTCCCTAGAGAAGTTAGTCCCTCACAGGCGTCTTCACCTGTGGTCTCTGCAATGTAGACTGAAGGAGTGTTGGTCACAGGCATGGGATCCGCAATCCTTCCTAGTTCCTCTCACGGAGAACGTGAGGGAGGATTTAGCCTGGTGGCTAGAGGACAGGAACCTCTTAATAGGAGTGCAGTGGCACACACTGCACCTCCGGAGATAAGTCTGTTCTTGGACGCATGGATCGAGGGTCGGGGCGCACACCTGGAGGAGTTGCTGGTTTCAGACGTGTGGGATCGACACAACAAGCACCTTCACATCATCGTCCTGGAACTAGTGGGGCCGCCCAGTAGGGGATCTGTTCACCACCCGGCACAACAGAAAACTCCCGGTTTTCTTCTCCATCATGCTGGACTCATGGGCAGCTGCAGAGGACGCATTCCAGCACCCAAGGGACAACCTCGAAGTGTACGCCTTTCCCCTGTCCTGTCTGATTCGCAAGGTGATCAGCAGGGCACTGGTCACCAGCAACCTTCAGATGATTGTGGGGACTCCCAAAAGGCCTCAGGCCGTTTGGTATCCAGACCTGCTGGCTCTTCTCTCGGAGGCACCGTGGGAGATTCCCCCATGGCACAACCTGCTGTGCCAACCACACGTGGAACTGTACCACCTTGCATTACATTTCCTGTGTCTTCAAGGCTGATGGTTATCCAACATCTCTTGTGAGCCAGAGGCTTTTCTTGCTGAGCAGCAAGAGAGATGGCAGGATACCTCAGACAGTCCTCCAGCGGTATACCAGGGAAAGTGGTCCGTTTTCTGTGGCTGGTGTCGTAGACAGGGTCTCTCTCTCTGCTCAGAATCGCTCTTCAGCAGGTAGCGGATTTCCTAGTCTTTCTTCGCTGAGAGAAGCTCCTCTCCGTTTCGGCAGTTAAGGGATATAGGGCTACTTTAGCCTTAGTCCTAAAGCTGCGGGGTGTAGATATTTCCTCCTCCATGGAAATATCCCTCCTTGAGGAGCTTTGAGAGGTCTTGCCCACCCGGGGAACTTAGGCCCCTTGAGTGGGATGTGACTCTCGTCCTAAGGAGTTTGACTCGTGGACCCTACAAGCCTCTCTGAGAGTCATCAAACAGGGATCTGACCCTCAAGACCATCTTTCTGCTGGCCCTGGCATTGGTGAAGAGAGTAGGGGAACTTCTAGGTCTCTCGTTTGATGTTAAACACTCGAGGGGATGGGGATCAGTTATGCTCGATTTTGTCTCAGATTTCGTAGCGAAGTCTCAGAATTCCTCGGTCCCTGACGATAGATTCGAGTCCTTTATGATCCCCTCCCTAGAGGACTTTACTGGTAATGATCGGGAAGAGATGCTACTTTGTCCTGTTAGAGTGCTACGGCGCTATCTGAAGAGAATTCGTCATGTCAGGCCTGAGTGTCGATGCTTCTTTGTTTAGCACCGGGGTAACAAAGAAAGAAGTGTCCAAGAACACTATTTCTTTCTGGCTTCGTGAGGTAATCAGAAAAGCATACTACTCATAAAGGGGTTTCGACACTGGTACCTTTCGTCCGAGAGCCCACGAACTTAGAGGTGTTGGTCCTACCCTTGCGTTCCGCAAGAACTTGTCGGTATCGCAGGTGCTGAAAGCAGGATTGTGGTCCAACCAGACCACCTTCATCTCCTTCTACCTTCAGGATATTGCTCACAGGTCCTTGGACACTTTTTCCTTGGGACCATTGGTGGTTGCTCAACAAGTTGTGTAGCTTACCCAGCTCCTCTAATGGGACAAGGTTGCACCTTGTCCTTCTGGTGACCGTGTGAATGAAGGGTGAATGAGAGTGTGACTGGCTTCTCTTCCTCTCTTCTTTTCTTTTCCTTCGGGCAGGGAGTGATGGTCGTTACATGCTGGAGAGGGCGACAGATGCAGGTAAGCTCCCTCTCCAGGTAAGCTATGTGACTGAGCTCCATTCTTTTCCTTTCATAAGGGATAGAAGCATGTATCCGTCCCTTCTCTAACAAGGTGGAAGTGGACAGCCATAAGAGACAAATCCAATACGATGTATTTGTCCTCTTACTTCCGACTATAAGTTCTTGTTTGCTATTCATAAGAGGTTACACATGCCTCCCTCTTATGAATTGGTCCAGAGGTCTGGCTATTGGTCTTGCAGTGATTTCACTCTGATCAACTGGACAGAGGCAAGGCTCTCCCCCTTGCTCTTATGACCAAGGAGGGAACCTTGGATGGCTGAACACCAGTCTGTTCACAAGACTCAGATTTCTCCCACCAATCAGTGAGTCTTCCTTATGTAAAGGACTGATGGTTTGTATAACATGTAGGAACAAATCACAATTTTTGAAAGTAAATTTTATTTTTCCTAACTATACAAACCTGAGGTCCTTTACATATAGGCCCACCTCATGCCACCCCACAATCTGTTCCTGGGCCTAAAGCAAAGTGGAATGTTTACGTCCAGTCGGGCAGGACTCCCAACTATCAGACAAGCAGTTATTGCCTAACTACCTTACGACCGAGTTCCAGCTGCGCTGCAAGTGGTTCCTTATGAAAAGGACCTCAGGTTCGTATAGTTAGGAAAAATACAATTTACTTTCAAAAACTGTTTTGTTCATGAATCTTACCTGCCAGATATATATATAGCTGTATTCTCCGAAGTCCGACAGAATTTCAAAACTCCCGGCACACGCAGTGGTCGGCCAGGTGGTAGTACCCATTCCCGCCGCTGGGAGGCGGGCGTAAGGAACCATTCCCATTTTCTGTCAGATATTTTCTGTTGCCAGTGCAGCCAACAAGTGTTTTCTGCACCTCCGTCATTGGATTTTGGAACTCTTTTGGTCACTGGAGTATCCCCATTGATTTTTGGTTATTTGATTTGGATCGATGGTTAGGCATACGCTAATTGTGGATTGTTTTGATTTTGGCTTGATTTTTCCTTAAACTTACGATGTCTGGATCAAGTTCGACTAGGCCAGAGTATGTTGTGTGGAAGAATGCAAGGTTAGGCTACCAAAAACTTCAGTAGACCCTCATACAGTGTGCGCGAATTGTAGGAAACATGTTTAGGAGGTCTTCCTCCAGGCGTGTAACACAAGTTACCCGTCCAGTAGAATTTATCCCTCCAAAGACCTGTGATGCCTTCGGGCCCTACAATAGTGTCTTTGGAGGGTAATACCCTATCTGTGATTCTTAAATCTTTGCATAGCCTGGAATCATGTTTGCATTATAAAGTTTTAATAGTGTAGTGAAGTGTAGTGATAATGCCATGAGTGTTCATTCTATCGCGTAAGCGTATAATTTCTCATTGACAAAACACTACCGCGTGATGGCTCTCCCTACCTCGGCGAGGCAGAATGTAGTAGGGAGGTAGCTGTCCAAGTGTCTAGAATACTCTACGTTTGTTCATAAAACTTACCAGTCAGATATATATATATATATATATATCTGCCGGGTAAAGGTGAACAAGCGTTGTTGTATCATAGTAATATTATTTTTTTACCCTTACGTCATATTACTATCAAGCGGTTGTATGGTTCAAGTTATATACTCATACCGTAGTTACTCCTACGGAGGACAACCGAGAGTACGATTATTCTGATTACATTTAATCGGGTTTCCCTATTTTTAAACATTTAAGGTATTGTTATGACAATACCAAGTCAGCCTTTTATATTTAGCAAATTCAGTTTCGCTTAAATATACCAGTTTGATGGTTTTTTCTTTCTGCTCTAGAATGATAGTAAACCTATTCATTCGTAGAATGGTATAGGTGGCAACTCAGGCAGAGCAGTGCGAGAACGACGAACGTTCTCTGAGTCTGCTGTCACTATTGCCAGCTCAGTTCCAGGTGATTGTCTGCCATGCGTGGTAGGTTACGTCTCTCTCTCCTGCGGGATTGACGGACTAACCGTATTTCTACCCTACAATCACGGCCTTAGCCTCGGGTTGAGGGGAATTCTAGCATACATGACTGAACATCATCTTCACTTTGCGAGAATTTTTTTCATATATATATAGATAAATATAATATATATATATATATATATATATAGATATATATATATATATATATATAGTGTATGTATATGTATGTAGTATAGTATATATATGTATACAGTGTTCCCCCCGTATTCGCGGGGGATGCGTACCAGAACCCCCCCCCCCGAATGAGTAGTCAGAATCCGCGAATGTTTGGAACCCCTATAAAAGCGCTAAAAACAGTCTATTTTGTTAGTTAAAACTTAAGAAAAACCACTAAAAATTTTCATACTTGGTTTTTTTAATGGTTTTATCACAAAAAGTGCATTTTATGATGAAATTGATCACAAAAACCAGGAATTTGTGGATATTTCTCATAGAAAAATACCGCGAATGCGCGAATTTTCCGCGAATAATGCGGGGGGAAACGTTCCCGAGAGAAATCCTCGAATGTGTGAGTCTGGGAATCTGGAGAACGCGAATACGAGGGGGTGGGGTCCCCACTGTATATATATATATTATATATATATATATATATATATATATATATATATATATATATATATATATATATATATATGTGTGTGTGTATGTATATATATATGTATTAGACCTTTTCGGTTCTGTTTACCGCAAGGTAACAGAATTCTGTACGAGTCTACAGTGGCATAGCACACATGATTTCCCTCGAAACAAGAATGATGTGCAAGAGATGCAGTCAATTAGCTCGCCGAGACGTCCCTCGCTCGGTTATGAGGGACTCTCCTTCCGCTGCCAAATACGACAGCGCCGAGCGTGACGCTCGGCAGGATGCTCGGCTGGACGCACAACGTAATGCTTCTTCAGACATTCGCCGAGAATCAGAGAATAGTAATGAATCTCAGAAAGGAGACTTTTGGGAAGAAACAAATGAACAATCTTCTACAGTGTCTTCAGATTACTCCTGTTTAAGTGAAACGCAGCCTTATTAGGGAAGGAAACATGCTCGGTGAGGGAATGAATGAATTGCAGGGGACCATTTCCTCGCTGGAGAAGTTTGTTTTCCCTGAATAGACTGAAATTCACACTCTCCAGTTTTTCCTGCAGAAAAACTGGAATAGCACAGATGATCTAGAAATGATTCTGAACATCTCTCATAGTCAAGATTCGTCTAAAGGTGATGTCATGGCTCATAATCTCATAGAATTCAATCTTGAAAGATTACTTTTGTCTTCAGAGACGTCCTCCCCGTGCAGGATTTGGAACTCTTGGAGGGTCTTGCTCCCTCTGAGGAGAACGAAGACGCTAGATGTCGGCACAAGGTCGGGCCGTCGTTCCTTTGGTACCTCGTAGGTGGGGGGACGCTTTCTCGTCCGTTAGCTCCTTCTGCTTTTGTCGGTCGTCTCCTGGCAATTGGAAGACTTTCCTCCGAAAAAGAGAGCTAAGATGTATGATGTATGTCGCACAAGCGGCCTTCGTCTTTGGTCTCAGGGAGGGGGACGCTTCACGTCCTCTCTCTTTTCTGCTGTGTTGCGATCTTCACCAGAGAGGACGTCTTCCGACGAGTATGCTTTTGAGCGCTTCGGTCACTCCAAAGATATATCCTTGGCGGTCCATGTGAGAAGGAGGAGGGCTTCCCCTCGCCCATCGTCTTCTCAAAGGATCAGCCCTTTGCCTGAGAAGGAATGTTCTCCATCGAAAAGGATGATTGTGTCTTTGCAACAACAACTTGTTTCGTTGATTGCAGTGAGAAAGGCAAAGCCACATCGCGAGAGGAAGGATGATATGCTGCCAATCAAGAGTCCAGGCAGTCCCCTTGTCCTTCTCCTCGTTCCGCTCTTTCGCCAGTTGCTTCGCTCTCTAGATTTCGTGCAGCTCCCCAGAGGTTGTCTAGAGAGCACGGTGGACCATCTTCCCAGAACGTGTGTCAGTCGAGAAGAAAAAGAGGTCTTGGTTCGATGGCTTCGAGCCTCTTTTGAAGAATAGTTTCAACCTGCGGCCCCTCAGTCTCCTCCTTCGCAATTGTTATCTTCGAAGGACGACTGGCTCATTCATGCCTCCACTCAAACACGGTGTCTGAAGGATTTTCAAACAACTTAATCGTTGGTGAAGTCCCTGGGACTACTGGTGAATTTCGAAAAGTCACATCTGATCCCAACCCAATCCATCGTGTATCTGGGGATTCAGATGGATTCAGTGGCTTTTCGAGCTTTTCCGTCCCAGGGACGTCAGCAGCAAGGCTTAGACAAAGTGTCAGCCTTCCTAAGGAAAGATTCGTGCTCGGTGAGGGAATGGATGAGTCTAACTGGGGACCATTTCCTCGCTGGAGAAGTTTGTTTCCTTGGGGAGACTGCACCTCAGACCGTTACAATTTTTTCTCAAGTACAATTGGAAAGAAAACAAGAATCTACACATGATCTTGGAAATTTCAGGAGAGGTAAAACATCACTTGAAATGGTGGCTAGATCCAGTGTAGCTTCAGAGCCCCGACCTAGTGTTGTTCTCCGACGCGTCCACCACGGGGTGGGGAGCTTCATTAGGGGGGGGGAAAGAAGTGTCAGGCACCTGGAGAGGGAACAGGTGTCCTGGCACATAAACCTAAAGGAAATGGCAGCCATCTTTTTAGCTCTCCAGTTTTTCCAAGAAAAAGTCTTTCATCGAATAGTCCAAGTCAACTCAGACAACACCACAGCTCTGGTGTACTTGAAAAAGTAGGGAGGAACACAGTCTTGGTCCCTTTTTGCTCTGGCAAAGGAGATCTTGCTGTGGGCAAGGGCACTGGACGTCACGATCCTTACGAAGTTTGTAGCAGGAGTAGAGAACGTCCGGGCAGATCTCCTCAGCAGACGAGGTCAACTTCTGCCAACCGAGTGGACTCTGCATCAGGAGGTATGCCAAGAGATGTGGGGTTGGGGACAATCCGCTCGTGGATATCTTTGCGACGTCCAGAACGAAGAGGCTTCCACTGTACTGCTCCCCGTTACTCGACCCAGCTGCAGTGGCGATAGACACACTTCTCTGGGACTGGACGGGAATGGACCTGTACGCCTTTCCCCGTTCAAGATCTTAGGGGAAGTCATGAGAAAGTTTGCGGCGTCGGAAGGGGCGAGAATGACTTTGTTCGCCCCGTTCTGGCCTGCGAGAGACTGGTTCACAGAGGTCATGGCCTTCGTAGTAGACTTCCCGAGGACGCTTCCAGTAAGGACAGATCTACTCAGACAGCCCCACTTCGAGAGGTACCACAGAAGCCTCTCCGCTCTGAGTCTGACTGCATTCAGACTATCCAAAAGTTGGCCAGAGCGAGAGGCTTTTATAGGTCAATGGCGAAAGCTATCGCCAGTGCAAGAAGAGCGTTATCCAACGCAGTGTACCAATCGAAGTGGACAGTCTTCAGGAGTTGGTGCAAGAAGAACGGCATTTCCTCCACCACGACCTCTGTGAGCCAGATTGCTGACTTCCTTTTATATCTGAGAAGGGATCTAAAACTTGCAGTCTCTACAATCAAGGGATATAAGAGTGTGCTTTTAGTTGTCTTTAGGCACAGAGGCCTGGACTTGGCAGACAGCAGAGACCTTCACGATCTCTTGAGATCTTTCGAAACAATGAAGGTTCAACAACCCAAGTTGCCGTCTTGGAACTTGGATGTAGTTCTGAAGTTCCTCATGTCCAGTCCATTCGAACCTATGCATGAAGTGCGAGCTTTTATGAATTCTTCTTGGTTCCATAACAATATGTCATAAAGGACATATGAGCTGTCACTTATGGGAGATGCAATTCTGTGTTGACCTCCCATTACACAAAGGATGTCAATTTAACCTACGAGAGATCCTTTTCTCTTGGTTATACGTGTCTGTGGATACGTTGCTGGGATAGGGAGCCAACACTGATCCTTAACTAGTGAGTTAATTTTTAGTTTAACTTAGTGATTTTTATTGGGGTTTTTGAAAGGAGTTTGGGGATAACTCTTCAAATTAAGCGCTAATCCTCGTGTTAGGATCAGGTGATCGGGATCGGTGTTGTGCTCCTTAATTATGCTAATAGGCATAGGTATATGGTCATATGAGTGGATTAGCACCCATTGACAAATGCCAGTTAGGCTCTGCCGAGTAAGTGGATAAGACCCCATCGGCAGACCCACAAGAACTCTTAGCCATAGGTCACATCCTCGCTGAGGCTCTTGAGACAAAGCAGACTCCTAAGCAATAGCTAGGAAGTCAACCCTCTGTCTGAAAAGATAGGAACCAAGGTTTATAAGAGGTGCTTCTGATAACTTGTGGTGTTCGGTCAGGAAGCCAAGTTTACCAATTTCAAAGAATGCTTTGGCTTTTTTCTTGAGGGACACCATCAAGGAAGCGCATTCATCCTGTCAAGACAGTGATATGAAAGTGTAGTGTTGAAGGTGAATGCGCATGGAGTGAGGGCTATTTCTACGTCGGTAGCCTTCCAAAAGAACATGGCACTCAATGACATCTTGAATGCCACATTTTGGCGTAGTAATTCAGTGTTTGCCTCTCACTACCTTCGGGAGGTGAGGATTACATACGAGAACTGCTACTCTTTGGGCCCATATGTCGCAGCAGACACTATATTGGGGACAGAGAGTAGCACTCTTCCTATCATTTAGGAAATATGTTAGTTTGGACTTTTTAATTTTATTTCTTTTTATTTTTTGTTTTTATTATGTTTATGTAGGTGTTTAGTTTTTTGTGGTCTTGGGTAGGCCGCCTTAGGCGGACTTCCCTCCATTAGCCTTGGTTATACGAAGTTTAACCAGATAGGCTAGGTCAGGTGGTAATGTTTTTGCTTCGCCCTCATAGTAGGGTAAAATGTTTTTGTCACAGTGTGGTCACGCCCCCGTTGACAAATCATCTGGAGCGCACCAGCTACATAGGTCACGTCCTTGCTGGCACCTCCAGTGAAGCATTAACAGCATTCGGTGTCTAAACAACACCTATATGATCGGTCACATTGTGGTCATGCTCCCCGTGACAGTTCATTAGAGCGCACCAGCTACACAGGTTACGTCCTTGCTGGCACCTCTAGGAATGCAGTACCCAAAATTGGAGGTCTATAATGTAGGATCTAGTTGCATTGTGGTCACGCCCCCGTTGACAGATCCTCTAGAACTCAACAGCTTCACAGGTCACTACCTAGCTGGAGTCTCTGGTAAAGCAGAAGCAGACTTGGGTGACGGTACTCATGAAGTCAGCTATGCTAACAGTTAAGGAACCAAAATATCAATCATATATATGAAATTCTTTCCCAAAATCGAATCTGTCTCCCCCTTCCTCCAAAGGTGGGATTCAGCTATATATATATCTGGCAGGTAAGATTCATGAACAAAATGATATTGTTATGATACAATAAAGTTTGTTCATACTTACCTGGCAGATATATATAATCAAAGCGCCCACCCACCTCCCCTCAGGAGACAGTGGCACTGGAAAATCTGACAGAAAATGGGACTGGTTCCTTACGCCCGCCTCCCAGCGGCGGGGAATGGGTACTACCACCTGGCCGACCACTGCGTGTGCCGGGAGTTTTGAAATTCTGTCGGACTTCGGAGAATATAGCTATATATATATCTGCCAGGTAAGTATGAACAAACTTTATTGTATCATAACAATATTTTTTTTTTTTTTTTTTTTTTTTTTTTCAAATCAAGTAAGCAATCTCCATGCTATCTAGCCAGATATCCCATCCCTTCCACTTTCCTTCATGCAGTAACTAACTACTTCATCATTCCTTTGCTGCCAGAACAACTAACAGACAAGGAAGATCTTCCTCTTAGCCATTTCAGAACCTTAAGGTATTAAATCAAGTGAACCTCTACTGTAGGAGAAGCAGTTCATGATTATTTCTGTGTTTATGGGAAGAAACTAAAACTACCGTCTACCTTTGGTTAAGAATGGTTAATTGACAGTTTATCCCTCCACTTCTGAGTCTCAAGCATCCCTTGTGAGAGTCAAGGGTCTCGAGGTCAGAACTATAGGAACTTTGATAGATTTAAAGATTAACTGACAATAATATAATAGCTAATATGAGTATAGTACTTGGAAGTTACTCTTTTCTTTTTTAAAATTTCACGTAAAAGATAACTCTCATAAATTCTTAAGATACTTGAGCGGCTGACCTTTTTTGGAGGTAGCAGTCAGGGAATTATATTCTTCATCTTCATAATACATCCCCTAACCTCTAGGCTTAGATATCAGGTATAATTGCTATGCCATATAATAATGGTAAGAGTGATAAAAAGTATTCCTGTACAATGCTTAAAAAGATTAGTGTATGCTGGATACGTGGTACATGAAATTTTCACCCTTTAATCGCACATCTTTTAAAATAATTCTACAAAGGAAATGGGGCTTTACGTCAATATCAGATGTTATGTGACCCAACTTCCTCTCTAAAACTGTATTATATATTCAAGTAATTTTAATACAAATGTTATTTGTCATATACAGTGGTCCCCCCGTATTCACGGGGGATGCGTACCAGACCCCCCTGTGAATTGTTAGAACCCGCAAATAGTTGGAACCCCTATAAAAATGCTGAAAACAGCCTATTTTGTTAATTAAAACTCAAGAAAAACCCACTAAAAATTATTATACTTGGTTTTTTTAATAGTTTTATCAGAAAAAGTTCATTTTATGATGAAATTGATAAAAAAAAATCAGGAATTTGTGGATCTTTCTCAGAAAAATACCGCAAATATGCGAATTTTCCGCAAATAATGCAGGGAAACGGTCCCGAGAGAAATCCGCGAATGTGTTAGTGTGAATACAGGGAGTCCACTGTAGTGCAGTAACTATGTACAAACTCACCAATATGTGTTTTCATAAATGTTCTGTTTTGTAGTTTTTGTGATATTTTGAATTATTAATACTCAAAACCTGTTCATGTAAAGGTGAAACTTTGGAATAGAACCTCACTTGTGTTGAAAGATCATTTTGTATATCCTCTGCAGAGGGTTCAGTTGAAGAAAGAAGAAAGTTTATTCCAAAATACTAAGTTTCTATTTCAGTTTTTATAAGGTAATTTTTTTTACCTTTACGTATATTTATTATTTCAGCTAGATGATGAGGAGAGTGATGAAGAATTTGACATCAGCCATCCCAAAGATGAAATTGACCGAGCTGCCCACCATAGTTCATCAGGAGTTTATCCAGATATTTCATCCTTATCATCGAAGGAGTCAGACACAGAGTGTCTGCCTGGAAGTAGCCCCAGTTTCCAGAGGCATAACAGATCACATGAAGAATACCATGTAACTAATCGCACAAAGTGCATTGGTAAAAATTGCCCTGTAGGAACCAGAAAAGGCCCTCTTACTCCTGAAAAGGGGAGCCCTGGTAGGAAAGTATATCCTGACTTGAGGCCACAAGATAGGAAAAAGGGAAGAGTCATGCCTCTTCTTTATATTGGATTTATAGCATTGATTATCGTTTGCGTTTTAACATTCTATGACTCTCTGAAAAATCTTGAAGAGATCCCAAGTTCAGAACCATATGTAAAGCCTATTGAGAAAGTGTATAGTGACATTAAAGAGGAGTTAAAGACAATCAATTCAGAATTTACACAGACAAGGCAGTTTTGGGTTCAGCTAATAGGACAATTAGAAACAATCATGAGAGAGAGTCCAGTGCAACCAGCTGTAGTACTTTCTGTGGTTCCTGAAGGGGCAGAACGAACAGCTGTGTGCCTTCTTCATAGGATTAGCCAAGCAATTAGCGATGGATTTGAAGGTAAGTCATCTTAAGCTACACTTTGCATTGGATCCTATACATTTTCTAGGTGTTCGTTAAAAAATTAATCCGTTTGTGATACAGGCAGTCTCCAGTTATCGGCGATCTGGTTTTATGGTGCTTGTCTAGCACCATAACGGGCTGAGTTCCAGTTATCGGTCTTATGGCACGCCATAAGGGTTCTCATGCACGCCATAAGCGTGCCATAAGCACCATTATGTTACCATAAATGACAGAGTTTTGGTTAATGGCAGTTTTCACTCACTGGCACACCCCTGGGAATGGAACACCCTCCCCCCTCCCCAATTACGAGGGACTGCCTCTAGTTTTAAAGATATTGCAAAATGTTATTTGTTCCTACACAATATACAAACCATCAGTCCATTACCATAGGAATTGCTTAAGGCATAGCCTGGACACAACCGATGAAATCTTCAAAGAACATGGTTCGGTAGTTAACCCTCTTACGCCGCAGCGGTAACAAAAAAAAAAAATTGTCTCCCGTGTGCTGGAGGTGTTTCAGAGTGAGCGCGGAAGCGGAAAAAATATTTTTTTCAAAAAATCACAGCGCGCTTAGTTTTCAAGATTAAGAGTTCATTTTTGGCTCCTTTTTTTGTCATTGGCTGAAGTTTAGTATGCAACCATCAGAAATGAAAAAAATTATCATTATCATATATAAATAATGCGATATATGATAGCGCAAAAACGAAATTTCATATATAATTGTATTCAAATCGCGCTGTGCGCCAAACGGTTAAAGGTAGCAAGTTACTTTTTTTTTCGTTGTAATTTACACTAAATTGCGATCATTTTGGTATATAACACATTGTTAAATGATAAAAGCAACACAGAGAAAATATTATCACAAAATAATGCATGAATTCATAACGCGCGGACGTAAACAAATATTTTTTTCAAAAATTCACCATAAATCTAAATATTGTCCTAGAGACTTCCAATTTCTTTCAAAATGAAGACAAATGATTGAATATTACTATACTGTAAGAGTATTAGCTTACAATTGCAGTTTTTGACCATATCTGACGAGTTAAAGTTGACCGAATGTCGAATTTTGTTATATATATATTTTTTATATGCAATTATTTCGGAAATAAGAAAAGCTACAACCTTCAAATATATTTCGTTTTATTCTACATGAAATTGTGCACATTTTCATATATAAAACTATGAAATGCCTAATATGAAATGGAGCAAATATTCCAAGAATGGGACGTACGCATTTCGGAGATTTGTGGCGGAGAATCCGCGCGCAGAGGGAAGGAAAGATTTTTTTTTAAATTCACCATAAATCTAAATATTTTGCTAGAGACTTTGAATTTGTTTCAAGATGAAGATAAATGACTGAATATTACTAGACTGTAATAGTTTTAGCTACAATTGCGTTTTTTTTCGACCATTTCGTAGAGTCAAAGTTGAGCCGATCGTGTTTTTTTTTCTATTTATCGTGATTTATATGCAAATATTTCAAAAATGAGAAAAGCTACAACCTTCAATTATTTTATTGTGTATTCTACATGAAATTGCGCACATTTTCATATATAAAACTTTATGTAACGGCTAATTTAAAATGATGCAAACATTACCACAATCGCACGTATGATTTTTTCGGAAGAGTTACCGCTGTTGAGTGGACGTAAAGAAAGAAAATGTTATTTTTTTCATAAATTCACCATAAATCGAAATATTGTGCCAGAGACTTCCAATTTGTTGCAAAATGAAGGTAAATGCTTGAATATTACTAGAATATAAGCATTTTAGCTTACAATTGCGTTTTTTTCGACCATTTCGGTAGAGTCAAATTTGATTTTCCGAAGGTTGAAATTTTGGCAATTATCATTATTTATATGAAAATATTTCAAAACTGATAAAAGCTACAACCATGGGTTGTTTTTAGTTGTATTGTGCATGAAATTGCGCACATTTCCATATATAAAACTTTATATAACGGCTAATTTTAAAATGGTGCAAACATTACCACAATCGCATGTATGATTTTTTTTCGGAAGAGTTACCGCACGGACATAAGGAAAAGTTTTCTCATAAATTCACCATAAATCGAAATATTGTGCTAGAGACTTCCAATTAGTTGCAAAATTAAGGTAAATGATTGAATATTACTTAAATATAAGAGTTTTAGCTTACAATTGCGTTTTTCGACCATTTCGGTAGAGTCAAAGTTGACCGAAGGTTGAAATTTTGGCAATTATCGTTATTTATATGAAAATATCTCAAAGCTGATAAAAGCTACAATCATGAGTATTTTATTGTTGTATTCTACATAAAAGTGCACACATTTTCATATATAATACTTCATGTAACGGCTAATTTACAATGGTACAAAAATTATGTCAAAGTGACTAAATAATTTCCGAGATGTGTCACAGATACTTTTTAGTGCGGCAAGAAAGAAATTCGCGCTTGCGCGCACTGCGTAACGATTGTAAACAAAACAAACACCTTGATCCGTGAACTCCCAGCATCCCCCAAGGCGCATGATTCAAAAGTTTTAGGCTGGTAGGCCTATAAGTATTTTTCCGCGAATTTTAAAAAAACTTTGTAAGTCGACATAAAAATACGTCCAGTCGGCACACGGGAGACAAAAAAATGTTGACGTAAAATACGTCCAGTCGGCGTAAGAGGGTTAACTACTGGTCCGGTCATTGGTAGTCCCTCTGATTGGGCATAAGCGTTCAAATTTGCTTTCGCTGTTAACTGTTGTTCGCGCAATCTGGATTTATTCTCATTACTTTTAAAAGTAAATTGAATTTTCCCTAACTATACAAACCTAGGTCCTTTTAACACTTTTTACACTCATGCCTCATCCCACCCCCCCTCCATCTGTTACCTGGACCAAAAGTAAAATGGAATGTTTACATCTGGTCAGAGGGACTACCAATGACTGGACTGGTAGTTAACTACCGAACTGCCTTGTTTGAAGATTTCAGTGGCCGTGTCCAGGATATGCCTCAAGGAATTCCTATTGTAAAGGGACTTGGTTTGTATAGTTAGGAAAAATAAAATTTACTTTAAAAAGTTTTGATTTTCAGTTTAAAAAAAAAAAAAAAAAAAAAAAAAAAAGTACTAGTTAGTCAACTTCTGAGGATCTCATGGGTGCATTTTTACCATAACTCTCCATAAAAAATGCTTAACTAGTTTAGTAACTTTGATGATCCCAAGTTTCTGTTTGTTTGTCTGGTGTTTTTACATTGCATGGAACCAGTGGTTACAGTGGGGCATCGCTTAGTTGCGGATCAGCAATCACGGAATCAGTTATTCACAGGTTTTTTCTTGGACCGCTTCTCATGCTATATCGCTGGTATGAATCGAAGCATCGTGGGTTTGACCTTGTTGTGTATGTGATATTTACCGGTAGGCTAAGCCTCGGCCGCAGTCCAATAACCGCCAACATACATGAAAAGACTCACATTATGATATCAACTGACAATAAAGGTAATAAAACCATTCTCACCTCATATATAATTGGCATATCTTCATAATAAATAGCCTATTCAAGGTTTATGTATGACGTTCATTGGTAGGCTAAGCCTAGTTGCAGTGCGATAACCACTAACATACAGGAACAGATTCACATTATGATATTAACTGACAATAAAGGTAATAAAACCATTCTCACCTTATACGTATATTACAGTAGTGCCTCAGGTTACGAAATTAATCCATTCTGAAGCGGCCTTAACCTGATTTTTTCGTATCTAGAACTACGTTTTACATGTAAATTGCCTTATTTGTTCCAAGCCCTACAAAAAACACCACAGTAAATTTTTTATTAAAGCTAAATTGACCAGTAAACAATGAAATGCAACAATTTGGACTATTCAATACCTAACATAATCATGACTGTACCTGTAAATAAAGTGTATTAGTGTACAGGGTAAAATACTGTACATACATGTATATGTACAAATGTAGTTAGATATGGAACCTTACCTTTTGAGTGAGGCGATGTTCGAAAATGGCGACAGAGGAGGAGGACAAATGGCAGAAAACATGAACACTTAACTTTATGAAACATTAAAAAATGGCCGAAAACATTAACACTAAACTTTATGAAACACATTAACAAATGGCAGAAAACATTAACAATTCTTGATTATCTCTATCTTCGTCTCCATAGAAATCATCCTCTTCTTTCCGTGAACTTCAGCAACATTCTTGGGACCTATGGCTAATAACGTAAGTAATCAAGTTCACACACAACACGATAAATTAACTTACAGTACAATGAAAGCGAAACAACTAACACGAATTTACGTTAACAAACGAAATATATGTGAACGAACAAATTCCAGGTGTTTACGATAACGCTGCCGCAAAAAATGGTCAAAGAATGCCTTTACATAGAGGCATGTTGGGACAGATGCTGACCAATAGGAGAGCAGGATCTTACGGCGGTGACTAGCATCAGGAACTAATGGGAGAGCGGGAGGATGGTGGCGAGTCTACTGAGTGTGCAGTGCACAAATTTTTAAATTGTCTTTGCTTTCGTAACCTGAATTTTTCGTACGTAGGGACTTTTGTATGTAGAGGTTCTACTGTATAGTCATGTCTCATGATAAATAGCCTATTCAAGGAATAATTCCACATCACTGCACTCAACTTATACTCCGAGTGGCCAGCCACAAAATGTAAACCTTATTTGAAAATGTAGTATGTACGTATATGGTTGGATTCACAGCAACCTTTTTTTGTTCAATAACTTTTTAGAAATTTTAATAGTAGTAGTGTAATTATGGTAGTAATAATATTAAGGCTAAAATTAATTCGAACTTCATTATTATTTTGGTAGTATACGTGTATAACTTCAAACAATGCAGTCATACAAATGATAATTGTCATAGATTATCGATTGTTGTTTCCTATTGGACAAAGGTCGTAAAAGAAAATACGTAAAACCATTTTTTACCTACCTTATATATATTATCGTTATATTTTCATAATAAAATGGCTATTCGTGGAGTACGTAATTCCATATCAGTGAAATCACCTTTTATATATGCGAGGCCAGCCAGCTGACAAGATGTACGTATGTATGTGAAAATCAAATTTTGGTAGCATTCACAGCAAGATTATCTTTCGAAATATTAATATGTAATACTAGTCATGGTAGTAATAATGTCTGGAATATAGGCAGTCCCCGGGTTACGACGGGTTTGGCTTACAACGTTCCGAGGTTAAGGCGCTTTTCAGTTATGTTCATCAGAAATTAATTCCAGGGTTGCGACGCATGTTCCAGGGTTACAGCGCCTACAACACTGATCTGGCAGAGGAAATATGACACCAAAAATGCAAAATAATCAATTTGTTCCGACACGGCATACAAACCTTCGGTCCTTTTACAATAGGAAGGTACTAGCGGCAGCTGGATAGGTCGTAAGCTTTCGAACAAGGGGTTCGGTAGTTAACTGCTTGTCCGACAGGCGCGCGCGCGCGACTGGGAGGTAAACAAATCACTTTTGCTTTCGGCCTCGCAGTGGATGGACGTGTGTGTTCGACGCTCTCTGCCCGCTTCTCGTCGTTTGCTTTCTGAGTATTTGGTTGTAATTGTGTATGAAAGAGTTATTGTAAGTACAATTATTCTCTCTTTTCATATTAATTGCTTCAATCAATTATCTATTTATGATGGAATCTCCTCGCCTCGCTACCCCACGGAGACTTTGCCCGGGTATCGAAGGGCGTAAATGCGGGAAGTTCCGATCGTTCCCGGAGATTGACCCTCATATTTTGTGTGCTCGGTGTCGGGGGCGCGAATGCACCCGAGCCGAGCCCTGTGATGTATGTAATGATTGGTCGGAGGCGCAGTGGACTTTGTATGAGGGCAGGAAGAAGCGAAGGCCTGCAAAGGAGTCGTCGGAAAGCTCTCCCGCGACTCCTTTGGTGACGGACACTTCGTCTTCTTTCCTGCCGCCCGCTCAACTTCCACGTCTCGCGCCTTCCCCTTCGGGGGGGGTGTCTAGGTCCTTCTCCTCTCCTGACGTGTCGAGTGTGGAGGAGGGCGCTAGATACCCTGACGTAGAGTTGTACTCTGGGTCCTCTATCCGTTCGTCTTCGCGCGAGCGGGTAGAGGATCCTTCTAATCACCCGACTTTTGCCTCCTCAGGTGCGGTTGCCGCGAAGGATGACCTCGGACAGGTGTGGGCATCGTTGGGGCTGCAGGGCGTGCCGAGTGTCCAGGGGCTGCTCTATCATCTCGCTGGCTCCGTGGCGGTCACCCATACAACGGTCACGACCACCACCACGACCCTTACAACTCCCGGCTATGCTTCACCTCCTCACCTGGTGTACACCCAGCACGCGGTCTCTGTAACACCCACTACATCGGTGCAGGGACCAGTCGCCGTAACTCGGGGGAGTGTGATGCCGCCACCTGGGTTTGCCGTGCTGCCGCGACCGGACTTCATGTGCCCGAAGAGCTCGCCCCTGGACCTCCCACCGGTACCTAGGACGTCTGTGCCGCTGGTTCGCCCATCTGGACCGCCCACACAGTCTGCCGTACCTGCCGTGACCACCGCTGCTGTCCCTGTACCTGCTCCTGCTGTCTCGTCTGCCGTTCCTGTGATGCTCGCACCTGCTGATGTTGTTCCTGTTCCTGGCGCCGCTGCTCCCGATGCTGGTCTGTTCGGACAGGTACGTCCGGGCCCTGTTGCTTCGGCAACAGCAGCCCCGGCTCCGTCCTGGATGACAGATCTGACGTCGGTCCTGAGGAGGTTGACGAAGAAGAAGAAGAAGAGGAGGAAGGTGTCGTCGTCGTCTTCATCGTCTTCTTCGTCGTCGTCGTCGTCTGCCGCCTCTTCCCCTTCTTCTTCTAAGGCTCCCACCCCCGCCGAAGAAGAAGAAGGTAAGCCTCGCCCCCCCTCCCCCCCCCCCTAAGAAGTCTCCTTCGGGAACTTCTAAGGGCCCGTCTCGCTCTGGTGAGACGGGGGGCTTCTTCCGCTGGTCGCCCTGCCTCTCCTTCGGAGCAGGACCCGTCTCTTTCTCCGTCAAGGAAGAAGACTACGGGGACCAGAGGGGTGCCGGCTAACACCGGCACTTCCTCACCTGCTGTCAGTGGTTCGGCCACAGCAGCAGGGTCCGGCTCGGCCGCTCGTTCGCGAGAGGTACCGAGTGTACGGTCGCCTACCAGCGACCGTGCAGCCAGGAACCAGACCTCTGAGTCCGCTCAGCGTCAGGTTCACGGCACGGAGCGGAAGACTGGTGACAGCCGCTCACGCGACTCTCACCAGGCCAGCTCTCGCTCTCGCGGCGAGCAGCTGGCTACCCGGGCGGACGTGACGGTCCATGACCGGCCACGGGCTGAGGCTGGGAAGAGGTCCCCCCGTTCGCCGGCACCAGCCACGGCTGGTACCAGCGAACTGACGCACCGTGAGGATACGCACCGATCTCACCGTGACAGTGGAGCTCGCCGGTCGCCTGACCGTCGCTCTCACAGAGAGCGATCGGGTACGGCGACCAGCACCAGCTCCTCTGACACACGAGACCGGGGCCGCTGTTCTCGGTCCAGCCGTTCTCCACAGCGAGACGGCTCGACTAGGTCTGCAGCTCGATCGCCACCGCGGGTTGGCGATCGCCTGCAGTCCTCCAAGCCCGCTGGTGCTACCAGCGAGCGAGGAGAGAGCGTCAGGTCTTCCTCTCCCATACCTTCAACCTCCTCGGGTTACACCGGGAGGGGCGAGGTATTGAGGAGTGATCGTGAGGGGTGCGCCCCTCAGGATCCCGCCACGGCGTCGTACGCACCAGGCTCGGTCCTCGGACCAGCCAGGTCGTACGCACAGGTGGTTGGAGGAGACCGAGAGGGGGCTGTCGCTGCTCCTCTCCTTGAGGGAGGAGGGTCTCGGGAGGTGCTCCTGTTTGAGGGACTGGACGGTCCGACTCCGCAGGATGCAGTCACTCCTGAGATCCAGAGGAACTTTGCCGAGGTTATTGCGCTGATTCGTCAGCACAACGACCTCGGGGAAGGATCGCCGCTCCCACCATCCGAGCCCACGTCCCGGCTCGAGTCGTTCTGGGGCCCGAAGAGGGAACCCAGACCGACGGTGGGTTTGCCGCGTTCGGAGCTTGCGGACTCAGTGCTGGACCAGGTTGAATCGCTTGTCTCCGGACAAGACGGTTCGCTCAAGTCTGGCAGGTCGAGCAAGCTGCTTCCACCTCCTCTGCTACGACAGCGGCGGTTTTACGTGCCATCTGAAGACCCGATGCCGCCCAAACAGGTGAACCCGGAGTTAGCTAGGCTGACTCCGGGTGTGTCTCTGCAACAGCTCCTGTCCGAGAACCTGTGGTTCTCGCAGCAAGAGGCACTCGGCCTGGAATCTACCGCCATGGCAGCTTTCCAGGCCGTCTCCTGGCTAGATCTGTGGTCCCTCACAGTATCTAAGGTCGCAGCCAACTCCGGGGGAATTTCTCCCGAAGATGACTCGGCCTTCAGGAGAATTTGCCAGTCTGGGGGAAGAGCCATCTCCTTCCTTGCCCACCAGACGGTGAACCTGTGGGCCAACCTGGTTCTCCGACGAAGGGACGCTGTCCTTACTCGGGTTTCCAGGGCGGCCGGGCGTGAAGCGGCGTTGGGACTTCGCAACGGACCTTTACGGAGTTCCACGTCTCTCTTCCCAGGAGAGATGGTGGACGCTGCGGTGGACAGACGGCGCACTGACTACAGTGACCGTCTGGTTCACCAGGCAGTCTCGAAGGCTTCTGGGCAGCCTCGGACTGCGGCCAAGTCTAAGAGCTCGGCTAGCGCTTCCTCGGCGGCTAAGACGGTTGCTGCGTCGAAGCCCCGGGGAATGACTCTGTCTTCTTCGACTTCTGGCAAGGGGAGCCGTAACCAGCCCTCCTCCCAGCCCTCCTCATCCCGTGGAGGCTCTGGGAAGAAGTCGAAGAAAGGGGGGAAACGCTAGGGACGGCGTTCCCCCTCACCTGCTGCCGGAAGTGGGGGGGTGCCTGGCCAGCCATTGGGCAACTTGGCAGCGCTACGGCGCCGAGACCTGGATTGTAGATGTCCTTCGGGAGGGATATCTATTACCCTTCGAATCTCGGCCACCCCTCACCTCCAACCCGGTCCAACAGCAGTCGTACGTTCCAGGGTCATCGAAGGACGTAGCACTGAGACAGGAGATAAAGACCATGCTGAGCAAGAGAGCTGTAGAGATCGTCACGGATCAGTCACCAGGCTTTTACAGTCGACTCTTCCTGGTGGAAAAGTCTACGGGAGGCTGGCGCCCGGTGATAGATCTCTCTCCCCTGAACCGGTTTGTTCGCCAGACCCGGTTCACGATGGAGACGGCACGCTCAGTGCTCGACTCCACAGGTGAGAACGATTTCATGCTTTCAGTGGACTTGAAGGATGCGTATTTCCAAATACCCATTCATCAGTCCTCCAGAAAGTACCTCCGCTTCATCCTCGACGGGACGGTGTACCAGTTCAGGGCACTGTGCTTCGGTCTCTCAACCGCCCCACAGGTGTTCACGCGAGTGTTCACTCTGGTGTCTGCTTGGGCCCATTCGCACGGGATACGTCTGATGAGGTATCTCGACGATTGGTTAGTCCTGGCGCTCCCGCTCGCAGTTGCTACAGGACGGGATCGACTGCCCTCGAGTTCTGTCACGATCTGGGGATCGTGGTGAACTTCGAGAAGTCCGATCTCGAGCCAAGCAGAGGATGAAGTACCTGGGTATGCTGATCGACACGGTAGCAGGGCGAGTCTTCCCCGCAGACTCGCGGATCAGCAGATTCAGGGAGGCAGCCAACCAGTTCCTGTCTCGGCAGGAACAGGTAGCTCAGCGATGGCAAGTCGTGATCGACACCTGTCGTCACTCGAGAAGTTAGTCCCTCACGGGCGTCTTCACCTGCGGTCTCTACAGTGGAGACTAAAGGAGAGTTGGTCGCAGGCGACGGATCCCCCAAGCTTTCCAGTGTCACTGACACAGGAGGTGAGGCAGGACCTAGCCTGGTGGCTGGACGACAGGAACCTCTTAAAGAAGGAGGAGGGCCTCTCCGCACTCCCCCCCCGGACATGCAGCATGTTCTCAGACGCATCGACCGAAGGGATGGGGCGCACACCTGGAGGAGTTGCTGACTTCAGGAGTGTGGGACGAGAACGACAAGCACCTTCACATCAATGTACTGGAACTCAAGGCAGCGTTTCTCGCTCTCCAAGAGTTTCAGGACCGCTTGATGGGACACTCAGATGGTGTTGATGTGCGACAACACCACGGTGGTGGCTTACGTCAACAAACAGGGGGGCCTAGTGTCTCTCCCGTTGTACCAGTTGACTCGGCAGGTGCACGAGTGGGCTCAGGCACACTCAATAGAGCTGTCGGCACGCTACATTCCAGGGAAGAGGAATGTAGTAGCAGACACGCTCAGCCGTCGGGATCAGGTGATAGGGACCGAATGGTCTCTACACCAGGACGTGGCGGAAAGGCTCTTCGACCTGTGGGGGCGACCAGTCGTGGATCTGTTCGCCACCCGGCACAACAGGAAGCTCCAGGTGTTCTTCTCGGCCGTGCCGGACCCATGGGCAGCTGCAGAGGACGCTCTTCAACACCCGTGGGACAACCTCTTCGCCTATGCCTTTCCCCCGTTCAGCCTGATTCGCAAGGTGATCAGTCGAGCACTGGTCACCCCGAATCTCAGGATGATCCTGGTGGCTCCCAAGTGGCCACAGGCCATTTGGTATCCGGACCTGCTGGCTCTTCTCGCAGGAGAACCGAGAGAGATTCCCCCTTGGCACAACCTTCTCGTCCCAGCCACACGTCGAGCGGTACCACCGAGCAGTCCAGTCCCTACGTCTTCACGGCTGGCTGTTATCCACCATCTCTTGCGAACGAGAGGCTTTTCTCGTAGCGCAGCAACAGAGATGGCTGGAAACGTCCGTCAGTCCTCTGCAGCTGTGTACCAGGGGAAGTGGGCCGTCTTCTGTGGTTGGTGTCGTAGACGGGGTCTATCTCCTCTCAGAGCCACTCTTCAGCAGGTAGCGGATTTCCTCGTTTTTCTTCGCCGAGAGAAGCTCCTCTCAGTCCCCACAGTCAAAGGATACAGAGCCGCCTTGGCGCTCGTCCTGAAACTGAGGGGGTTGGACATCTCGAACTCGTTCGAGATCTCCTTGCTTATGAGGAGCTTCGAAAGGTCTTGCCCACCCAGGGAACTCAGGCCCCCTGCGTGGGATGTGACTCTCGTCCTTAGGAGTTTGACTCGAACGCCGTTCGAGCCACTCCGGGAGTCGTCAGACAGGGATCTGACCCTCAAGACCCTCTTCTTGCTGGCCCTGGCATCGGCAAAGAGAGTAGGGGAACTTCATGGTCTTTCCTATGATGTACGACACTCCAGGGGATGGGGATCCGTGACGCTCGATTTCGTCCCGAACTTCGTGGCGAAGACTCAGAAACCGTCGGTCCCTGACGACAGGTTCGAGTCATTCACGATTCCCTCCCTATTGGACTTCACCGATAATGATGCGGATGAGATGCTGCTTTGTCCTGTGAGGGCGCTACGGCGCTATCTGAAGAGAACTCGACACCTCAGGCCTGAGTGTCGACGCCTCTTCGTTAGCACCTGGGTCACCAAGAAAGAAGTATCCAAGAACACTCTTTCATTCTGGCTGCGTGAGGTCATCAGGAGGGCGTATGAGGCTGATGGTAGTGACGACATCCGTACGTCCCGTCCGAGAGCTCACGAAGTCAGAAGTATTGGCCCGTCGTTGGCGTTTCGTAAGAACTTCTCCGTGGCGCAGGTCCTGAAGGCAGGGGTCTGGTCTAACCAGACTACCTTTACGTCCTTCTACCTTCGGGATATTGCCCACAGGTCCTTGGATACCTTTTCCTTGGGACCCGTGGTGGCTGCTCAACAAGTTGTGTAGCTAACCCAGACCCTCGCAGGCTGAACAGCATCGAGTCCTGGTGTGACTGTGTGGATGGATGTGTGAGTGAGTGAGTGACTGGCTCTCTCTTCCCATCTTTTCCTCCCCCTCTACCTGTGGGCAGAGGGCCATGGTCGTCACTACGCTGGATGAGGACGAGATGCAGGTGAGCTATATGACAGAGCCCCATCCTATCCCTTTCACTAGGGATAGGAGCAGAATATTCCACACTTCCTTCTACAAGGGGGGGAAGTGGATGCCTACAAGAGTCAAACCCATGACTTTATATTTGCTCCTGTACAGGAACAAGTTCTTACATTGCTGGTACGAAGAGATACGCATGCCTCTCTCTTAGTACTCGGTCCTAGAGGTCTGACCATTGATCCTGCGGTGCACACCCCGATCAATCGGACAGAGGCTTGGATCCCTCCCTCGCTCTTACGACCAGGGAGGCTTCCAAGGTTGGGCGAACACCAGTCTGTTCACAAAAGACTCAGATTCCTCCCACCAGAAGTGAGTCTTCCTATTGTAAAAGGACCGAAGGTTTGCATGCCGTGTCGGAACAAATGACAATTTGTCCAAAATTGCATTTTTTCCTAACTATACAAACCTGAGTCCTTTACACATAGCCCCACCTCATGCCACCCCTCACTCTGCAGTTTTTGCTTGGGCCAAAAGCAAAAGTGATTTGTTTACCTCCCAGTCGCGGCGCGCGCCTGTCGGACAAGCAGTTAACTACCGAACCCCTTGTTCGAAAGCTTACGACCTATCCAGCTGCCGCTAGTACCTTCCTATTGTAAAAGGACCTCAGGTTTGTATAGTTAGGAAAAATGCAATTTTGGACAAATTGTCATATCTGAAGTTTTTTTTTTATGAAAAATGCAATAAGAATGCAGTTTAAATAGCTTTGAATGTACCCAAAGCATTAAAAGTAAGGTTTTCTTAGAATTTTTGATGATGTTCCGGCTTACAACGCGTCTCAAGAACAGAACCCCCGTTGTAACCCAGGGACTGCCTGTATACGCAACATTCATTTTCAGTACAAAATATCATTATTATTTTTGTAGTAAATAATAGTTTACAATGATCATAATATTATGTACTCTGCATTGTTAGGGGTTTGTGGCAGCAATGAAACAAAAAAAATAAAGTTTTCCTTTTAGCCTACACATATAGGAAAAACATGACATAGAATCGGCTTTGCAACATCGTATGTTTTGATATTTTCAATGATACAGTAACTATCATTTTTACTACTAACACCCTCTTCACATAACTAATGTACGGTTGCGTAGTAGTACAATGCACTGATCTGTTGAGTCCAGCGTTACCAATTTTGCATTTTTAATGCTAGCTTTCATTTTCTTGAGATAATTAGCAAGAAAATTTTCAATCTATCATCTGGCAGGAAAACTTGCATTTTATATATTCAACTTACCTGTCAGATATATACATAGCTATTACTCCGTCGTAGCTATGTATATATCTGCCAGGTAAGATATATAAAACTTTATTGTATCATAACAATATCATTTTTGTTTTCAAATACATTTAGCATACGTATTTTGACATCAGATCTTTGTAATGTTGAATATTTCTTTTATTCTGCTATGTTTGATATATCATGTAAGAAAAAAGAACAAAATCTTGCAAAACCATTTTCAGGAGTTGAACCTATTAGATTTCGAAATTATTAGAAATCATGTAACATAATATACAAGTACACTCCGTATGTTAGGAACATGTTTGAATTGAAAAAGAGAGCAATCAGTTGAAATTGTCTGGGTGGGAATGTTGTGTATGATGTAAATTTTTATAGCTTTTTATAGAGCAAAATCTAGCAAGAAATTGCAATTCCCATTTGGCAACACTGGGCGGGCCTACCCACGTTTGTTTGTTGTTGTTTTGAAGTGCAGTGTTCGCTGCGTTCTTTAAATTGTTCCCATATAAACAAGTTAATTATGTGGCATCCAAAAGCCCTGATTCTTTTACTCTTATGGGAAAGAAACCTAAACATCAGATGAAGGTTATTACATGTAATATATTAACGTGTTGTGGAGAAGGGAAGAGATGTTTTGCTGCATGCTGCTGATAGCATTATATTTATTATTCATCCGATTGCACTGCAAAATCGTTGCAATCTTTATCAACATAGATTGTTGGTGATGATTACTCATATGATTTGCAGAATTTTTATATTTCTCTTACCTCTCTCCCTCTCTTTCCGTGTAAAAAAAAGAAAAGAGACTGTCTTGAATGTAGTTTAAGGTGATAGTTGAAGACATATTTGGTGTTTGAACTAAAGTAGGCAGTTATAAACATTGGAATAGTGGTGTCTTGGGTGGGTTAACTGTTAAAGTAGGCAGTTTTAAGCAATTTTTGAAGGGGGATGTGTGGTTACCAGGATAGAATGGGTATTTACTTATCACGGGAGCTCTGGGCCCTATCCCCCGCGATTATCGAGACCCTACTGTATTCAGCAACGGGACCAACGGCTTTACGTGACTTCCAAACCACGTCGAGAGTGAAGTTCTATCACCAGAAATACACATCTCTCACCCCTCAATGGAATGCCCGAGAATTAAACTTGCGGCTGTGAGGGGGCAGGCCAAGACCATGCTGACCACACCACTGAAGAGTATCCCAAGTTTATGTGAAAGTACTAAAAATTATTTTTAATAAGAAATAACTTTTATTGATTTATTGCAGGATTCATGGTTACCTTGTAATACATCGTGAACTACAGACAATATCGGTACTAGTTTGTTCATTGGAAGGATTAAATCTCATTTGTTTCATTATAATCCCATTAATCCAAAGGCTATTGATCTGACCAATTACGTAACAATAAGTGTTGACGCTTGTCTATTTTAGCTGTTGTAAATGCAAATTATTGCCCCCACCTTCAAGGAATACAGATATGTACCAACATGGAATTCCATGTTGGCCACTCAAATCTCATAATAGGGACTTCACTCTTGTCCTGAAATGTCTGAGGGGGTGGCCTTATAAATCTTTCCAGCAATCTGCTGGATCTCACATTGTGTTTAGTCTTTTTACATATAAACTATGGGCAACTTTTCGAAGAGTAATTACACACACACACAGACAAAGGTTGATCATCAATAGGTTTGTCATTTTGCTCCTCCTTGTAAAGTGAACACGAAGACCTTTTATAACCAGGTCCATACCACAGCACCCTCCATTATACCTTTCTCATCTTGGGTCTCCCAGCTACTAGAATATCTTGCTTTGTTCAGTAAGGGTAATCAGATTTTATCTGCATAGGATCAGAGTCCTCAGAGAAATGACTTGCAGACTGTTCTTGCTTGTCGGTTATTGAAAGTAGATGATGACTAAAATAATGGTTTGTTTGGCTGCAGCAAGTGATCGATCCTTAATTGGCTGGGGTAATGTTGTGACGGGGTTTTTGTTTCCTAACAATGTAATGGATTAAGTGGAACAGGCAGGGTTGCAAGCCTACAAAGTCAGTTCACTGTTAATATTGCCTTTAAGTATACCCATGATGAATTATCCTCATGTTTTACATGCAGGTACATGGCAGGACCTGTCTGCCTTTCCAGAAATTGGCAAAAATTTGCCTGAAAATGGTGAAATGCATTTAAATTTTTCTGAAATTGGTAACATTTTACCATTTCTGAAAATACTGAAAATTTTGCACTTTTAACTGAAGTATTTTGCCTATCAAAATTGGCAAATGCGATGATGCAAATTTAGTTGATTTGAATGACTAAGATACAATTGTTTTTGAGGCCTTGTCGACTTCTCCTTCAAGACCATGTTTTTTTATTAACAGACCTCAATTTTTCTTCATCATTGTGGATTAATGAATATAATCTTTTTGGTTTTCAGGTAGGTTTTTTTGTATATTAATTTTGAGTAGTGATTAAAGCTGGGTCTCTTTTATTTCAGACCGTAGGTTTATCATGTATGATGTGAAAAGTGAAGTGCACAAAGGCCATCTACATCTAAAGACAGATCTATATGAGAATTTACTGAGACTGGAAAGTGCTCATGCAGCAATAGTTCACAACGTGGAAAAAATACCCGGAGAAGCAGCTATGACTTTTCATGCATTCTGTGATAATGAAAATGCTCCATTTAAACAGGTATAGAGATCATGAATTATTTGTTCAGATTTAATGCTTCGTTTAAACAGGTATGGATATCATGAATTATTTGTTTGGATTTATGTAGTTAGTTGAATAAGTTTCTGTAGTAATTACCTATATTTGAAATAAAAAGTACATTTTTAAATTGATTTTAGGCATTTAATAGTTGGATTTATGTAATATCAATCATACCATTGTTGAGTGTTGCTCATTCTTTGAATAATTGCAGTTGTATATCGTGGCTTTTTACCTTGATGAGCTTACGGAAATTGACTTTTACCTTGATGAGCTTACAGAAATTGACTTTTTACCTTGATGAGCTTACAGAAATTGACTTTTTACCTTGATGAGCTTACAGAAATTGACTTTTTACCTTGATGAGCTTACAGAAATTGACTTTTACCTTGATGAGCTTACAGAAATTGACTTTTTACCTTGATGAGCTTACAGAAATTGACTTTTCACCTTGAGGAGCTTACAGAAATTGATTTTTACCTTGAGGAGCTTACAGAAATTGACTTTCAAAATGTAGTAAAAATTGAACTTCATGCCTGCAATATCTTTTGCTCTGTAGAACTGTAAGAAAACTATGCAGAAAGAACTGTAACTCATAAATTGCAGAAATCCTGGAGGAGAAATTATATGAAAGTAATTGGGTACAAAGATGTAGACCTGTAACACCTTTATTTGGGAACAACTTGACTCTTGGTGTCTTATCATTCTATATTGCCATCTTGACGAAATGCCTGTAAAGGTTCAGCAAAGAAAATAAGTGATTTTTTTAGGCAGAGTAGCAAGAAACTTGAAGTGTCACTAATAGGGCTAGACAGCCATAAACACTGACAAAAGGTATTGCATTTTTTTTTCTTAGGCTTTGTCATGATTTTTTTGTTCTTAAGTGTAAAGATCAAAGCAGAACCCTTTTTTCCTGCCATGCATATGAATTATCATCTTAGATCCCGAAAGTGGAATACAGGTGGAAGCAGTTGTTCTCAATTTACTTGGAAATAAGTTAAGCTTCGGTAAAAAAAAAAAAATAAATAAATCTCAAAGTTTCCACACCTCCTAAGCCTTAGAGCCTATTAGTGCCATGCTTAGCACAAGGCAGATGGTTCTTTGCATCATTTCTTTGGCCTCTGCTTCAGTAACCTTAAACGTACTTTCATCCATCCCCCTTCATCTTTCCCTACTTGTAGTCTAACACCTTTATTTATCTTTGAGCCACTTTTCACCTGTCATTTAGGAATGAATCTTCTGTTGTTCATATGCAAACAAACCTTCGGTCTTAACAACAGGATAATTTCTAGCGCCTAGCTAGATCCAGTTAAATCGCAGATGAAAGCAAGGAATATTGTGAGATCTGGCAACCCTTGTGTATATTGGGTGAAGAGTGGTCAAGGACCACGCACCCACGCCACCGCGTCAGTCTTTTTTTAACTGCCTGGACGAGAGTTGTGGTTGACCTCTCTCGGCCTTTACCCAGTTCATTGCCCGTTTCGCTTGTGTTTGAGAGTGTGTGTGTGCTGTTATTATGGCTTCATCTGCTCCATCTCGGCCTCGTCAACATGTGTGGCCGGAACTCCAGGTTTTCCATGTTCTCGTTTTTTGGCTTTGGCTGCGACCAACCCGCACGTCACTTGCAGTAGGCATCACTCTAACATGTGTGCAGTAACGAATCCCTGCACAGAATGCTGTGTGTGGCCTAGAGAGCAGTGGAAGTTATTTTATAGTAAGAGGGAGCATCGTAGGGTTTCTACTCTTCCTTTGTGGGAGGGTTTTTCTTCTCCTCTTCCCGATGCTTCTTATGCTGCAGTCACACCCCATGCTAGTGTTGTGCCTTTGTCCCCTTCCTTTTCTTAACATCAATTTGTCGTTGGAAGTATCGGGAGGCCCTCAGGCTGATTTATGTAATGTCGCCTGTTCTTCCTCGGGATTTAATTTGATTCCCGAGAGGGAGGAGGCTTCTTCATCAATTTCTTTTATTTCAAAGTCGGAGGCGTCCAAAATGGTAGCGCTTTTGGGGGACGCTTGGTCTATGGGGTCCACCCTCCTTGGAGGGTTTGCTGACACACTTCATGGATGCTCGGTACCCCCTCCTCATGCTGCCAGGCCCTCCCCCCTCCTCTTGGCCTCGTCTTCGTGGGTAGCCGAGGTCAGCCATTTTGTATTGCTCTGCCAGTGACGATTGCCGCTTCTTCAAGTCAGAGGGAAGCCGTGGCGTCAGCCCCGCTAGTGATATCACGGGAGCAGTCATTTTGTATCCCTCCGCCAGTGGCGTCTGCTTCCCGTTCAGATCGAGGAGAAGCCATGACGTCATCGCCGCTTATGACGTCACTCCCAGTCGTCTCCGCCGCGCTGCCTCGCTCGTCTATGTTGTCCGTTTACTGCCGTGACATCATCTCTGCCATTCAGTTCACTGCATCTCCCTTCCATGTCATCGGACCCTTCTCTTGCTGATCCATCTGAGGCTTTATGCCAGGCAGTTCTTAAGAGATTTGACTCTGTTTTAGAAGATAAGTTGACTTCCATGTCGGCTGGGAGGACTGGAAGCAAGTGTGTTGCATCTCCCCTGCCTCCTGCAAAGAGATTGTGTAAGGAGCCAGTGCTGTCTTCCTCTCCTCCTCCTTCTCCCCCATCTCCGCCGTGTCGGCATATAAAGCGTTGGAAGGCTAAGAACTTTGCCCTTTCTTCGTCTGCGAGTGAGGAACAGCACACCTGTGTTCTTAAGAGTGTTGGTATTTCGGAGAGTGTTAGTGTATCTTCCCCTGTGCAAGCTGCAGTGGCTGCTTCATTCTCTGCATCAAGTTGCAAGCATGTTGCAACCTCCCTCATTTGTGCACATTGCAAGTGCTTCTACTTCTCCTTCTCCAGGGCTATTGGTCGCCATAAGGATCTCTAGGCACCTGTCAAGAGGTCGAAGGTTGTGAGTGCGGAGTTGGTGCAGCAGGATTGTTTGCCTGCCCCTCTCCCTGGTACTTCCAGGAGTTCGACTCTGAGGGATTCTCATTCTATCTCAAGTGTTCTGGATCCCTCACCGACACACATTCGTACATCTGCAACGTCCATGCCCGTACATGGCCATGTTAGAGAGTCATCTGTTGGGAGAGTGCGTAGTTATGTTCCTAATGTTGCAGTTGGTTTGTCACTGGAGTTGGCACTTGGATCCAGCCCAGACAGGTTAGTTGGTGTTTCGGGCTGTTTGGCTGCTGGTTCTTCTGTTAATTTACACGAGGAATACACTTAGATAAGCCTGCACATCCTTCTCGTCATCAGTCTCCGTTGCCGGAGCAGGAGGAGGGAGACACGCAAGACTTTTTGTCTTCCTTTACAGAAGTTGTCAATCTCATTCATGGGTTCAACAATTTGGAAAGTAGGACTCGGGCTCATCGCCTTTCACTCCTTCCTGCTTGGAAGCCGTGCTGGGAGCTACACAGGAACCCAAGTCATCATTTCAACTTCCCTTGTCGGGGCACAGCCAGTCGGTCTTGCATAAGGTTAATGCCCCTGTTTCAGATCAGGATGGTTTGCTTCGCTCTAGGGGCTCTGCCAAGCTGCTACCCCCACCTCTCACGAGGCATAGGAAGTATTATGCTACGAACTCTGCATTTTTGATGTCGTGTCATCTGAACACAGACGTCAGTCGTCTGAAGCCGGGATTGACTTTGGAGTAGGTAAGGTCGGTAGCTCTGTCCTTGTCTCCACGGTTGCCTCAGCATTTGGAGTCTACTGCAGCCTCTATGTTGCAGACAGTTTCTTGGCTGGACTTCTGGTGTATTGTCATTGCCAAGATGGCTTCTGACAGGTCCCCAGAGGGGTTGGGAAGTGCTTCCTCTCTTGCCAGTTTGTTGCAATCCGGAGGCAAGGCATTTGTATCTGGCTCACCTCAGTGTTAATTTAGAAAAGACGCGGCTTTATCGAGGATGGAAAGATCAGTTGACCCTGATTCCTTGCTGGCATTGAGGAATGGAGATATTTTGGAATCACAATTTCTGTTCCCTTTGGCCGAGCTGGAGGATGCAATAGACCGGCGCCGGGCTGACACCAAGGACAGATTAGTGCACCAGGCTGTGTCTAGGTCAGAGTCTCATCACCGGAGACATCTGGCTCCTCCTCCTCCCCCCTGCCCAGCAGCAGTCACAAAGATTGTTGCCTGTTAGGCCGTCAAGGAATCTGGTTTCAGCAGGGCCTCCCAGTCATCCCAGCCTAGGTCAGAGGATCAGCGTCCCTTTCGCTCCCGTTCCTCTAAGCCGAGAAGGGTCCCCAGGGTCAGAGGTAAAGGGGGGTTGTCGGTAGGTTAGGTGCCTCTCCCTCTCCTGTGACACGGGTTGGGGGGTTGCCTGGCGGGCCATTGGGCCAAGTGGCAGTTATGGGGCGGAGAAATGGTTGGTAGATGTCCTTCGGGTGGGGCATTTGATTCCTCTCCCCTTCTCGGACAAGCCACAGCTTAGGAGGGTGTATCCTCCAAATCCTCTGAAGTTCTTGGCTCTCCGGGAGGTTGGAGACCTATGATCGACTTACCCAACTTGAATCACTTCATCAGGAAGACAAGGTTCAAGATGGAGACCCCGCATTCAATGTTGGCAGCTGTGAGGTGACTTCATGCTTTCGATAGACTTGAGGGATGCATACTTCCCAATCCCTATTCATTTGACATCCAGGAAGTTCCTTCGCTTCTCTCTCAGAGACAAGGTCTTCGAGTTCAGAGTCCTGTGCTTTGGGCTGATCACAGCCCCTCAAGTGTTCACAAGGGTCTTCTCTCTTGTCTCAAGTTGGGCCCATGCTCAGGGGATCCATTTGCTGAGGTACCTTGATGATTGGTTGGTCTTGGCAGGTTCCAGGGAGAAGCTGCTGCAGGACAGAGATTGTCTGCTTCGGTTTTGTCTGAAACTGGGTATCATGGTCAACCAGGAAAAGTCAAACCTCGTACACAGTCAAAGGATTCTCTACCTGGGCATGGTCGATATGGCGGTTGCAAGAGTTTTCCCGTCAGATCAGAGATTGGAACCACATCTTTCAGCTCATCAGTGGCAGGTTCTTTTGGGAGTTTTTATTTTCCCTGGAGAAGCTGGTCCCTCATGGGGGTCTTCATCTTCGGTCTCAACAATGGAGACTGGGGGAATCCTGGTCTCCGGCTGGGGACTCACCCCGTTAAAGGTTCCTCTTTCTCTGGAAGTGAGAGAAGACCTTCGTTGGTGGTTGGACTACTGAAATCTTTTGAAGGGTGTTCCTCTGCGTTCTCTCCCTCCAGACTTCCCTCTGTTTTCAGACGCCTCCCTCGCAGGTTGGGGGCCTCATTTAGGTGGCCTCATTACCTCAGGCGTTTGGAGTTTGGAGGACAAACAGCAGCATATCAAACATCTTGGAGTTGAAGGCAGCCTTTCTGGGTCTGAAGGAGTTTCGGGAGAAAATAGAGGGTCATTCTGTCGTTCTCATGTCTTACAACACCACGGTGGTTGCCTATGTGAACAAGCAGGGAGGTCTCGTTTCACGTCAACTTCACACCTTGCCTTGACCGTCGAGGTTCACCAGTGGGCAGTCAGCAATCAGTAGAGCTCTCAGCCAGGTATATCCAGGCAAACAGAATGTGATTGCAGACAAACTCAGTCGTGGGGATCAGATCCTAGGCACAGAGTGGTCCCTTCATCAGGTAGTAGCAGACAAGCTCTTCCAGGTTTTGGGGGAGACCCATGCTGGACCTTTTTGGGACCTGGTTTAACAGGAAATGAGATATTCTGTTCAGTGGTTCCAGATCCTTTTAGCATTAGTGGAGGATGCGTTCCAACATCCCTGGGACAACCTGGAGGTTTATGCTTTTCCTCCATTTTGTTTGATCCATCAAGTCCTGAACAGGCTGATGAGTTCTTAGGGTCTCAGGATGACTTTGGCCCCTGGCGGAATGGTTTCCAGATCTGCCTTCATTGTTGTCGGAGGTTCCGAGGGAGATTCCCCCTCGGTGGCATCTCCTGTGTCAGCCGCATGCAGAAAGGTTCCACCAGCCAGTAGAATCCCTGTCTCTTCACGGTTGGAGGCAATTAAGTATTTCCTCCGGGCGAGAGGCTTTTCTCAGAGAACAGCAGGGCATATGTCCAACAGTCTCAGAAGGTCGACCTCTGCAGTTTACCAGGGCAAATGGGTGCTCTACTGGTGTCGTAAATGGGGTTTTTCTCCACTCGAAACTTCTATTCAGCACATAGCAGACTTTTTAACCTTCCTCAGAGATGAGAAACGTTTGTCCGTTTTTGCCATTAGAGGCTACTGGGCGGCCCTGAGTTTAGCATTACGCCTTAGAGGTAACAACATCTCCTCGTCCTGGGAACTTTCTTTTACTTGAGGGGTTTAAGCAATCGAGTTCTCTTAGGGAGCTCAAGCCTCCGACGTGGGATGTTTCCTTGGTTCTGAGAAGCTTCACTAAGGGTCCATATGAGCCTTTGCGTCACTCATCTGACAGGAACTTGATGCTCAAGATGGTTTTCCTTCTGGCCTTGGCATCTTTGAAGAGAGTGGGAGAGCTGCACAGTCCGAGCTATGATGTGAGACACACCAGGGGTTGGGGGTCAGTGTCCTTCGAATTTGACCCGGAATTCGTGACCAAGACCCAGAATCCCTCTGTGCACGATGATAGGTTCACTTCCTTTTCCAGTCCATCACGGAATGACTTTATGGGTGGTGATGCTCAAGAGCTTTTGTTGTGTCCTGTCTGGGCCCTGTGTTGCTATCTTAAAAGGACACAGCACCTTAGGCCAGGCTGACTTTTTGTCAGCACAGGATGTAACTTTTTGGATACGGGAAGCCATCAGACAGGCATACTTGACTCTTGTTGATTCTGCCGCAACATCTGTGCAGCTAGAGTGCATAACATTAAGGGTATTGGTCCCTCTCTGGCTTTCAAAAAAAACTTGGCTGTACATAGAGTGCTGAGCGCTGGTACTTGGTTATGCCAGTCCCCGTTCACCTCTTTCTATCTTAAGGATGTTGCCCACAGATCTATGGACACATTTTCCCTGGGTCCTGTGGTGGCTGTCCAACAGATTGTGTAACTCATCATTGCCCTTGACAGCGCACTTTTGTATCTTACCTAAGATGATTGTGTGGATGAGAGAATGAGTGAGTTGGTTAGGAGGTTAGATATCAATGTATCTAGCTTCTCACAGGCTTCAGTTCCTCTCCGGAAGTTATTTCTTCTAGAGCTGGACTGGTAGCTAGGCCTCCAGCCGGTTTAGGATGTCTTGTACCTCCCTCCAAGTATAAGTCTATCCTGTTGTTAAGACCGAAGGTTTATTCGTGTATGAACAAATGACAAATTTTCTAAGACAATTTTCATTTTCCATAGCTACAAACCTGAGGTCTTAACATTGTATTGCCCACCTCTAGCCGCCCCTCTGTCTTGCTAAGACATCCTGAGTTGGGACAGACTGATGCGGTGGTGTGGGTGCGTGGTCCTTGACCACTCTTCACCCGATATAAGCACATGTTGCCAGATCTCACAAGATTCCTTGCTTTCATCAGCGATTTAACCGGATCCAGCTAGGCGTTAGAAATTATCCTGTTGTTAAGACCTCAGGTTTGTATCCATGAAAAATACAAATTGTCTTAGAAAATTTGTCATTTCAAGCTTAATTAACCCTTAAACGCTGACTGGACGTATTATACGTCGACTAAAATTGTCTGTCGGGTGCTTGATTGACGTACGATACGTCGACGACAAGAAGTTTGTTTAAATATTCGCGGAAAAATAGTTATAGGCCTAGTTTGCGAAAAATTTTAAATCACGCGCCTTGAGGGATGCTGAGAGTTCACGGATCAAGTTGTTTTGTTTACAAGCGTTACCCAGGTTTGCATGCGTGAATTTATTTCTTCTCGCACTAAAAAGCATCAGCGACACATCTCGGAAATTCTTTCGTCACTTTGTCGTAATTTTTGCCCCGCTTTATATTAGCCGTTACATAGAGTTTTATATATGAAAATGTGTGCAATTTCATGTAGAATACAATAATAAACAACCCAAGGTTTTAGCTTTTATCAGTTTTGAAAATATTTTCATATAAATCATGATAAGTGCCAAAATTTCAACCTTCGGTCAACTTTGACTCAACCGAAATAGTAAAAAAACGCAATTGTGAGCCAAAATTCTTACATTCTAGTAATATTCAATCATCCTATGTATTTAGGGTCCAAGACATGAGGATGGTACCTGGCCATTCACTTAACCCTTAAACGCTGAAGCGGTAAAAAAAAAAATGTCTCCCGTGTGCCGGAGGTGTTTCAGAGTGAGCGCGGGAAGCGTAAAAAAAAGGTAAAAAATATTTTTTTCAAAAAAATCACAACGCGCTTAGTTTTCAAGATTAAGAGTTCATTTTTGGCTCTTTTTTTGTCATTGGCTGAAGTTTAGTATGCAACCATCAGAAATGAAAAAAATTATCATTATCATATATAAATAATGCGATACTAGGATAGCGCAAAACAAAATTTCATATATAATTGTATTCAAATCGCGCTGTGCGCGAAACGGTTAAAGGTAACAAGTTACTTTTTTTTCGTTGTAAGTACACTAAATTGCGATCATTTTGGTATATAACACATTGTAAAACGATAAAAGCAACACAGAGAAAGTATTATCACAAAATAATGCATGAATTCTAATTCGTAACGCGCGGACATAAACAAATATTTTTTTTTTTTTCAAAAATTCACCATAAATCTCAAATATCGTCCTGGAGACTTCCCAATTTCTTTCAAAATGAAGACAAATGATTGAATATTACTATACTGTAAGAATATTAGCTTACAAATGCAGTTTTTGACCATATCTGACGAGTTAAAGTTGACCGAATGTCAAATTTTTTTATATATATTTTTTTATATGCAATTATTTCGGAAATAAGAAAAGCTACAACCTTCAAGTATTTTCGTTTTATTCTACTAAATTAAATTGGGACATATTTTTCATATATAAAAGTTCTATGAAATGCCTAATATGAAATGGAGCAAATATTCCAAGAATGGGACGTACGCATTTCGGAGATTTGTGGCGGAGAATCCGCGCGATGAGGGAAGTAAAGTTTTTTTTTTTTTTTTTTTTTAAATTCACATAAATTCTAAATATTGTGCTAGAGACTTTGAATTTGTTTCAAGATGAAGATAAATGACCGAATATTACTAGACTGTAAGAGTTTTAGCTTACAATTGCGTTTTTTCGACATTTCGGTAGAGTCAAAGTTTGACCGAACGTGGTTTTTTTCTATTTATTGTGATTTATATGCAAATATTTAAAAAATGAGAAAAGCTACTACCTTCAATTATATTTTGTTGTATTCTACATAAAATTGCGCACATTTTCATATGTAAAACTTTATGTAACGGCTGATTTAAAATGGTGCAAACATTACCACAATCGCACGTATGATTTTTTCGGAAGAGTTACCGCGCGGACGTAAAGAAAATGTTATTTTTGTACAAGTAACTTACCCAGCAGATATATACTTAGCTATAGACTCGGTCGTCCCAACAGAATTTCAAACTCGCGGCACACGCGACAGGTAGGTCAGGTGATCCACCATTCCCGCCGCTGGGTGGCGGGGTCTGGAACTATTCCCGTTTTCTAAGCCATAATTTCTCTGTCGGTTGAACGGACAACACCTATTGTTCGTTCCTCCATCTTGGATTTCAACTCGTTTGCCGAGAATTTGGATTGGTTTTTTGGTGACGTATTCTGTTTTTTCTCTGGCTTGGCATACGCTTATTGTGGACTGTTTTTCGACTTTGGTTTTGACTACTCTTTCACGATGTCTGACGCTAAGGCTTCACCTATGTTTAGAGTTTGCAGTAGGGAAGACTGTAAGGTTAGGCTGCCTAAATCGGCATTAGATCCGCATAGTATTTGCGCTAAATGCAGGGAGAATGAATGTTCTTTTTATTAACACCTGTGTGGAATGCGAGAACCTTACGGAGCTTGAATGGAAGGAATTATCATCATATGTTAGGAAGCTTGAGAGAGATAGAGTGAGGAAGGCTTCAGCTAGGTCATCTAGTAGATCTTGCTCCTTAGAACAAGAAATTAACTCTCCATCTAACAATTTTCCCTTAGCCTCAGCTGCTTCTCCCTGTTCTGAATCCAAAGATTCTTCATCAGAGAGGGAAAATGTTAAAGCTTCAATTAAGAAACTTCAAGCTCAACTACGAGCTCTAAACCAAGGTAAGAGTGGTGATAGTGACTTGTGCAGTGTCCCCAGTGCAGTGGAGGGGGCGTCTGACCGGTTCCTCATTTGCTCCTAGGCCTAGACCTCTTCCAAACTCCCAGGCACCAGGGGAGGAGGAATGTCGAAAGCCGCAGGGAGGATGCAGAACATCCCCAACGGTCAGGCGTCCCTTCGGCAGATCCTGTTGTTAAGTCCAGGCTGCCTCGGATTGCCGCAGAAAAGGCGTCCTAAAGGAGTGTTTTTCGGCCTCAGACTCTTCCTCTCCTAAACGAGGATGGAGTTCGGCCACCCGTTCTTGCGCCCTTTCGAAGAGAGCCTGGAAGGCGCCTAAAGGAGACGCTGCTGACTCCAGACCCAGAGCGTTTTCCCGAGGATTGGCCTCGGGACCTAAGAGGACTAGACAAGAGGAGCCTGCTCTTCAGGATCCGACCAAGAAGTTTTTGGTTAATCTGCAAGAGCAGTTAGCGTCGCTCGTAGGCTCTTTTGCTAAGGACTCTACAAGGAGGAAGGATGTCTCGCTCCTGTTAAAGAGTCCCGCTAAGCGTCCTTCTTTTGTATAGGAGAGAACTCTCACGATCTCCAGGGCGTTTATCGCCTTCGTCAAGGGACTCTCGTTCGGATAGGAGTTGTTCTCCTGAGAGAGCCCTTTCGCCCTATAGGCTGGCTTCCCCGAAGCGTCCTCTTAGACACAGCGCATCGAGCAGAAGCCTCGATCGGTTTAGCTACAAGGAACCGGAAAACCGATTTAGGTATCAGGATCCCTTGGGTCTTCAGGACCAGGAGCCAGACAGGAGCAAAGAGGCAGCAAGACGCAAGAAAGGACGTCAAGAGCCTCTTAGAACGCTGGATTCAGGACGTCAGGATTCTGCTAGAAGGCAGGAATCAGGACGCTATGAGCCAAGACGCCATGAGTCAGGGCGCCAGGAGTCAGGGCGCCAGGAGTCAGGGCGCCAGGAGTCAGGGCACCAGGAGTCAGGGCGTCAGGAGTCAGGGCGCCAGGAGTTAGGACGCCAGAAAACAGGACGCCAGGAGTACGTTAGGCGTCAAGTTAGGGCGCCAAGAGCCTGTTAAGCGTCAGGAATCAGGACGCGGGGATCTTTTCAAGCGCCCTGAATCAGGAGCCAGGAGCCTAGCAAGCGCCACGAACCCGGAGAACCTAGACAACTAGAATCTAGTAGGCACAAGAGTGTTGCCGACAGACAGGAGCCTCACTCTTCGTATAGGAGTGCTAATGTTCCGCGCTCCCCTTCTCGGGAAAGGAGTTCTTCTCCCGGGAAGAGCCAGATCACTCCAAAACGATCTCCTTCTGTAGATCAGTTGGATCAGGTATCGGAAGACGAAGAGCCTGTAGATGTAGCAGTTTCGGACTACAAGAGACTTTCTCTTTTGCTGCTAAAGGAGTTCGGAGACTCCCTTCATCCTGCGGACCCTCCTTCACCAGGATCGCTGATGTCCAGCACTAAAGCTCTCAAATCGTCTTCCTTCGTTAAGATGCGGCCCGCTCTTTGTATGAAAAAGGCTTTGAAAACTTTTTCAGAGTGGTTGACTTCCAGAAGGGAAGCGGGCAAGACAGTTTTTTCCTGCCCTCCTTCCAAGTTAACAGGCAAACCAGGAAGGTGGTACGAGACAAAAGAACCGATGGGGTTAGGTCTGCCTTCTTCCGCGGATGCGGATTTTGCGTCCTTAGTGGACTCTTCTAGGAGGAAGTCGTTGCTGTCTGCTAAGGCGACTTGGGGCATGTGTGAGCTGGACCACCTTCTAAAGGGCCTCTTTAAAACCCTAGAAGTCTTCAATTTTATGGACTGGGCGTTAGGAGCATTAGCGAAGAGAGCTCAGGACACGGACTTTGTTTCCATGGAGGAACTTTCGAGCGTCCTGGCTTGCCTGGACAGAGCGGTCATGGACGGTTCTGTGGAAGTTGCCTCTCTTTTTGGAACGGGAGTTTTGAAGAAGAGATCTGTCTTTAGCTCGTTCTTAGCAAGAGCAGTATCACCCTTGCAAAGGACATCTCTTCTTTTTGCTCCTTTATTCCCCGCACCTTTTTTTTCCACAAGAGACGGTTAGAGAGGTTTCGAAATCTCTTACGGAGAAGGCAACTCAAGATCTCCTCACGCACTCAGCCAAGAAGTTTAGGCCGGCAGTGCCGATAGAGAAGAAAGAGAGACCCTCTTTTGTTCAGCCCTTTCGAGGGGCCTCCTCTTCTAGAGCCCTCTTAGAGGTCGAAGACCAGAGAGAAAGAGTAGACCATCCTAGAAGGTCCTTCGGGAAGTCTAGATGAACAGCAAGTCCTCCAGACGAAAGTAGGCGCCAGGCTACTCCACTTTGCCAAAGTCTGGGCGCAGAAGGGAGCGGACTCCTGGTCCCTCTCTATCCTGGAAAAAGGATACTTAATCCCCTTCAGGGAAAAATCCTCCCTTGACGACAACTCCAAGGGAGTTAACCGCCAGATACTCGGATCCGGTCCGAAAGCTTGCTATGTTGCAAGCAGTGGAACAGATGATTTCCAAGGAAGCGGTAGAACTGGTTCAAGATCTCCAGTCCCCAGGATTCTACAATCGGCTATTTCTGGTACCGAAAGCATCGGGGGATGGAGACCAGTTCTAGACGTCAGTGCCCTGAATTTCTTTGTCTTGAAGAAGAGATTTTCAATGGAGACGTCTTCCTCTGTTCTATCTGCTCTTCGTCCAGGGACTGGATGGTGTCCCTGGACCTTCAGGATGCTAATTTCCATGTGCCAATTCATCCGGCAGCAAGGGGAAGGAATATCTGAGGTTCATGTTCCAAGGGAAAGTGTTCCAGTTCCGAGCGATGTGCTTCGGACTTTCGACTGCCCCTCAAGTCTTACGGACATCATGAAGAATGTAGCTTATTGGCTACATCTGGAAGGGATCAGGATCTCGTTATATCTGGACGATTGGCTAATAAGAGCCCAATCGGAGAAAAAATGTCTGGAGGACCTTTTAGTGACTCTAAAGTTGACAAAGTCCTTAGGACTTTTAGTAAATCACGAGAAATCCATGCTGACTCCCCAGCAAAGTATTGTCTATCTGGGGATTCAGATGGATTCTCGGGATTTTCTAGCGTATCCTTCGCAGGAAAGGAGGAGAACGCTGCCTAAGAAAAGGTGTCAGTCTTCTTAAGGAAAGAACATTGTTCCGCGAGGGAATGGATGAGCTTGCTGGGGACCCTCTCCTCGATGGAACAGTTCGTTTCCTTAGGAAGACCTTCACCTACGACCCCTTCAATTTTATCTGAAGGAGAAGTGGGATTGTTGGAAGTCCAACAATCTGGGAGAGACTTTTCCAATCTCGAAACGGATCAAGGAGAATATCCGTTGGTGGTTAGATCCACAGGAATTAAGCAAAGGAATCTCCCTTCGCTTACAGAACCCGCGCCTAGCGTTGTTTGCAGAGGCCTCAGATTCAGGGTGGGGAGCGACCCTAGGTTCGCAAGAAGTGTCAGGCATTTGGGAAGGAGAACAAGTGTCCTGGCACATCAACAAGAAAGAGCTAACTGCCATTCATCTAGCTTTGGTTCATTTCGAGGAACAGGTCTCAGGTCTGGGGATTCAGATTCACTCGGACAACACAAACAGCCCTCGCTTATATAAAGAAGCAAGGGGGGACGCATTCCTTTTCCCTGTACGAATCAGCAAAGGATCTGCTGATTTGGGCACAGAAAAGGAAGATCTCTCTCCTCACAAGGTTTGTACAAGGGAGAGAAAAATGTCCGGGCAGATCTGTTAAGCAGAAAAGATCAAGTCCTACCCACGGAATGGACTCTCAATCCTCAGATTTGCCAACAACTGTGGCATCTGTGGGGAAGGCCCAATATAGACCTGTTCGCGACCAACAAGAAACCACAGATTGAGAAACCTATTGCTCCCCGATCTCGGATCCTCAAGCAGTAGCAGTAGACAGCTTTCTGCTAGATTGGACGGGCTTGGACGCGTACGCCTTCCCTCCTTTCAAGATAGTAGGAGAAGTGTTGAGGAAGTTCGCTTGCTCGGAAGGAACAAGAATGACCCTCATCGCTCCCTTTTGGCCGGCTCTCGATTGGTTCACAGAGGTGCTGGAGTGGTTAGTGGATTTTCCAAGATCGCTTCCACTAAGGAACGATCTTCTCAAACAACCCCACTTCGACAGGTTTCACAAAAACCTCCCCGCTCTAAGTCTGACCGCCTTCAGACTGTCGAAGGACTTGTCAGAGCAAGGGGCTTTTCACGAGAAGTGGCGAAGGCTATTGCAAGAGCCAGAAGAGTCTCCACTTCTAAAGTATATCAATCGAAGTGGGAGTTGTTTAGAAGATGGTGTAGGGAAAAGAAAATATCCTCCTCCAGTACCTCTGTAACTGAAATCGCAAATTTTCTCCTATATTTGAGAAAAGACTGTAACCTGGCAGTTTCAACAGTGAAGGGTTACAGAAGTATGCTGGCCTCCGTTTTTCGACATAGAGGAATAGATCTGACAAACAATAAAGATCTTCATGACCTTATAAGGTCTTTTGAGACCACGAAAGAACATGTAATCAAGAAGCCTAGCTGGAACTTGGATGTGGTCCTCAAGTTCCTAATGTCGGAAAAATTTGTACCGTCTCACGCAGCTTCGTTTAGGGACTTAACAAGAAAGTCTTTATTCCTTTTTGCGTTAGCAACAGCCAAGAGAGTGAGCGAGTTGCAAGCTTTGGAAGTAAAGTGGGGTTTAAGAAAGATTCAGCGATTTGCTCCTTTCAACCATTTTTTCTAGCGAAAAATGAAAATCCCTCAAAGCCTTGGCCAAGAAGCTTTGAGATAAAAGGAATATCTTCATTAACAGGGAGAGAACTAGAAAGGACTTTGTGTCCAGTCAGGTCACTCAAGTTCTACCTGGAGAAGAAGAAGTTGCTGAAAGGTACAGAAGAAAGTCTTTGGTGCTCTGTAAGAGATCCTAAAAGAGCGATTTCTAAGAACGCCCTTACATTCTTCATAAAAGATGTAATAAGGGAAGCTCACCTTAAATGCGAAGAAGAGCATTTCAAGGTTCTCAGAGTGAGAGCTCATGAAGTGAGAGCCATAGCTACGTCGATGGCATTTCACAAAACATGGTCGCTTCAGGCTCTTATAGAGTCGACATTTTGGAGATGTAATTCGGTGTTCGCCTCGAATTACCTAAGAGATGTTAAAATTTCGTACGAAAAGTGCTTTGCTCTGGGAGCGTATGTTTCGGCGAATTCAGTGCTGGGAGAAGGGGCTGAGGCTAATCCTTCCTATTTAGTTTAAGGCTTAAATTTATGTTTATTGGTGGTTGTTTTTATTGGTTAATTGTCAGAGGGAATAGGGACCCTCTTACAATTCATAGATTGTAACAAGACTAACATGGTCAGGTGATCGGGATTGGCTTCAGTGCTCTTTGTGATTTGTTTAATAACCTTAACTCTGTCATGTAAGAGGGCGAGTCTCCATTGATATGACAAAAAGGTCAAGGCTCTACCTTCCCAGTAAGTGGGTCAGCCCCACCCCCATTGGTTACGATCCAGAGTATAGGCTCTGTCGCGTAAGCGGGCTAGCCCCCATTGACACGATCCAAAGAGTTATTCAACCATAGGTTCATTCCTCGTTGAAACTCTTGAGGCAAGCAGACTCATCGACAGTAGTCATGAAGTCTTCAGCCCAATAAGGTAGGAACTATGGATTATGTTATCCAAGAACATAGGTTGTTTTTTCCCTGTTTTTTAATGTATTTAGTTAAGTATTATTTTGTTTTTAGCTGTCTCTTGCCCGCCACCAAGGCTGCCCATCAGCTAAGTATATATCTGCTGGGTAAGTTACTTGTACAAAAATGATATTGTTAAGATACAATAAAGTTTTGTACATACTTACCTGGCAAGATATATTACAGATTTAATGGCCCACCCAGCCTCCCCTCAGGAGACAGGTGGAAGAGAAATTATGGCTTAGAAAACGGGAATAGTTCCAGACCCCGCCACCCAGCGGCGGGAATGGTGGATCACCTGACCTACCTGTCGCGTGTGCCGCGAGTTTTGAAATTCTGTCGGGACGACCGAGTCTATAGCTAAGTATATATCTGCCAGGTAAGTATGTACAAAACTTTATTGTATCTTAACAATATCCTTTTTTCATAAATTCACCATAAATCGAAATATTGTGCTAGAGACTTCCAATTTGTTGCAAAATGAAGGTAAATGCTTCAATATGACTAGAATATAAACGTTTTAGCTTACAATTGCGTTTTTCGACCATTTCGGTAGAGTCAAAGTGACCGAAGGTTGAAAGTTTGTCACTTATCATTTTTTATATGAAAATATTTCAAAATTGTTAAAAGCTACAACCATGGGTTGTTTTTCGTTGTATTGTGCATGAAATTGCGCACATTTTCATTTATAAAACTTTATGTAACGGCTAATTTAAAATGGTGCAAACATTACCACAATCGCATGTATGATTTTTTTCGGAAGAGTTACCGCGCGGACGTAAGGAAAAAGTTTTTTTCATAAATTCACCATAAATCGAAATATTGTGCTAGAGACTTCCAATTAGTTGCAAAATTAAGGTAAATGATTGAATATTACTAAAATATAAGAGTTTTAGCTTACAATTGCGTTTTTCGACCATTTTCGGTAGAGTCAAATTTGACCGAAGGTTGAAATTTTGGCACTTATCGTTATTTATATGAAAATATCTCAAAACTGATAAAAGCTACAATCATGAGTATTTTTTTTTTTTATTTTACATAAAAATGCGCACATTTTCATATATAATACTCCATGTAACGGCTAATTTAAAATGGTACAAAAATTATGTCAAAGTGACGAAATAATTTTTGAGATGTGTCACTGATACTTTTTAGTGCGGCAAGAAAGAAATTCGCGCTTGCGCGCCTGCATAACGATTGTAAGCAAAACAACACCTTGATCCGTGAACTCCCAGCATCTCCCAAGGCGCGTGATTCAAGAGTTTTCGGCTGGTAGGCCTAAAAGTATTTTTCCGCGAATTTTTAAAAAAACTTTTGTATGTCGACGTAAAATACGTCCAGTCAGCACCCGAGAGACAAAAAATGTCGATGTAAAATACGTCCAGTCGGCGTTTATGGGTTAAAGGTGTTGCATGCAGTACCAAGCTCTGCACAACCCCAAACCAGACTGAAGAGTGAACTCATCTGTACTGGTAAAGGTTCTTCTCACTACCCAAGCACTCGTGATAGTTAGTGGAAGAATTCATAAGAATTCCCGTGCTCTGCATGAAACCCAGCTCTTGCAAGACAATAATCGGTGAGACTCCTGATTATTGTATTAATTATTGGGAATATCCATTGCCAGAGTGTTTGGAAATCACAGAAAACCAAAACACTCAGAAAATGCCAGAAATTCCAAGGAATTTATTCACTTAGCGAAACACTCAATTTTTGTAACAACAATTATCAGAGAAGCACATCTTGCCTGAGTGTTTGGAAATTACAGAAAACCAAAACACACTAAGAATACAGGAAGTCCCCGGTTATCAGCTGGGGTTTGAGTCCCAGGGGTGTGCCGATAAGCAAAAACCGGCATTAACCGAAACTCTGCTATTTATGGTGCCAATAACCGGTTATGGCACCTCTACTAAGTACGTATATTATGGTGCCATAGCTCTATTATTGGTGCCTTATGGTGCAGATAACCGGAATTCGGCCCTTTGTGGTGCCATAAATCAATGATTTTATGGTGCTAGACAATCCCCATAAAATTGGATCGCCAATAACCAAGTCCACTGATAACCGGAGACTGCCTGTACTAGAAATTCCAAGGAATTCAAGTGTTCAGCAAGATTCCCAGCTATTGTAATACCAATTATCGGAACATTTATCAGGAATACCTGTCTCGCCCAAGTGTGTAGAAATTAAGAGAAAACCATAACACTGAGAATGCCAGAAATTCCAAGGAATTCAAGCATTCAGCAAGATTCCCAGGTATTGTAATAATTATCAGGAATTCTTGTCTCGCCGTAGTGTTTGCAGATAAAAAAACACCAAAACACTCGGAGAGTCTTAGAAAAACCTAAGAACTTAAGCACTCGGCGAGACCCCAGAATTTCGTCTAACGATCCTGTAGAAGTCGAGGAGGAGCAGGCATAAAAACCAGTCCTAAGTGCAAACATTTAAGAATAGAATGCTAGTACAATTCAACAGAATATGTACTCGAGGCTCCCAAAATGTAAAAACCCATAGGGGATTGAGAATTGGAATCTGTCCAAAGAACAGAAAGAGGCAGGGAGAACATAGCCTCCAGGTGTTAGAACCATCAGAATCTAAACACCAGGTGTTGAGACGGTGAGAATCCTTGCTGTCATTGACAGAAGATCGTTCCTCGATGAGGACGTACATCCTGTGGGCCCCTAAGATCCTACCAGAAACATAGTCCCCCAACACTGAATCCTTTGGAGAGCACTACAGGATCGCTCCTATTCACCTCGCCCCTCCCAGTATAGCCATAGGAAATGGAGGGAACAGGTGAGGAAAATTGGATGCTCTCACTTGCCTTGCTAGCAGAACTAGCAGGGGAAGCAAGTCATAGGCACGCATCAGCCTGCAGTGATGGCCACTACACGAGTCTAGGAGAGCATTCTCATCCTGGAGAAACGCTTCCCCGAGGAGGGTTACAAAACTCTTGCACAGCAGGATCAACGGTCGCCGCCACCGAGACTGGTCGGTCACATGAACGTGAGCCTGAGTTGTGACGATGAGCAGACTCAGCATCATCGATTCTGGATGCACGCAAATGCATAGATTTGCATGCACTTGGCCCCGGAACTAGCACCCGACAGGAACTAAGTCTTAGGGACAGAACCTCTAGAACTAGCAGCTGAAGCGCAAACTGAAGTTTTGCTTCTACGGCTCCTGACACACTAGACCCTGGGGACAGCGTAACAGTTCCTGTTCCCGAAGGAACAGGTGAGCCAACAGAAGACCCAACTGCCTCCTCAGTTTGAAGAGACAGACCCTTAGAAGTCTGTGATGAGACTTCTTAGGGGGAGAGGAAACTACCTTTTTGTTTGGCAGGGAGCCTTAGAAGTCAAAGGGGAGGTGGTTGAAGAAAAATATGATGAATACGAAGAGGAAGATGACGACACTTGATGCACTTCTACTTTAACTTCTGCGAGACTTCTTCTACAGGATGAGGCATAATTACCAGCGGAAGTAGAGTTAATAATCACAGGGCAGCTGCGAAGGCGTTGTCCAGTAACGAAGCGGCAAATTAATATGATTTTCAGCAGGGGAACAGTACACACACTCGAGGACCAATGTCACTTCATGCTAACGAGTTACAGGTACAATCCCGAGGTTAGGATAGCCAACATGAAGAGATATCGTTCCATCTACTGTCAGCCTGTGAAAGAAAGAAAATAAGAAAATATGATTAAAAAAGGATACTCTACTCGCATCCAAGGGCACCACCCTTCGAAATGAAAGGAGATCCCTCAAACACCAACACCACACGCACCCCCCCACCCCCTCTCTTCATCCAATAAGCTAGCGAAAGGACAAAGAAGAGGAAATACAGAAAGAAAAACAAAGGACAAAGGACAAAACGAAGTTGTTTACATCCTGGCAGGTGGGTCTACCTTCCTACCAGACAGTAGTTACTTCCGTAAAGCAATTCCTAATGTAAAGGATTGAGGGTTTATATATCTTGTAGGAACAAATGACAAATTTCTAATCAATTTGTATTTTTCATAGCTAAAAAAAACCTGAGGTCTTAACAATAGGATAATCTTCTGGAGACCAGTTAAAACAATCAAAGATTGTAAAGCAAGGAATCTGTGACATCTGGCAACTCATGTATATATGAGGTAGAAGCATATACAAGGTAACAAGCATCTTCTAGCACCAACTGGAGACCAGTTAAAACAATCAAAGATGGTAAAGCAAGGAATCTGTGACATCTGGCAACTCATGTATATAAGGTAGAAGCATATACAAGGTAACAAGCCTGGTTGGTGGACCAGGCTTGTTACCTCATGATGTGTCAGTCTTTTTTCCAACCCTATATAAGAGAAGGGCAACTAGAGGCAGGCAGTAAACGTTAAGACCTCAGGTTTGTTAGCTATGAAAAATACAAATTGATTTTAAATTTTGTCATTTGTTCATAAGTGGAACAAACCTTCGGTCTTAACAATAGGATAGACTTATACTTGAAGGGAGTTACAAGTACCCTGAACCGGCTGGGGATTCAGCCCACCTGATCATCCTTTCTTGAAGATCGAGTTCTAAAGAAGGGGGTCGGAGCCCATAAAGAATTGATAACCAAAAATGTAAAAAAACTCAGCCTGCTGGGTTTAAACACAATGAGACATGACCAGATTCATTGCACTTGTGGAATTTAAAGCAAAATCTGTCTGTCCAAGCAACAAACCATGTAGACCACAGGGGTTTGTCACCATTCCTTCCTCCCCTTGCTAGAGAGAGGAGTATGTGCTACTGTGAAGCAGATTTGTCTGTTGTACAGGAACAAATCGAATAACTGCAACCAGTATGGCTGCCACACTCACTTGTATCAGACCAGTTCCAGCATATGATGTGTCTATTCCTCAACCCGCCCATAGGAAGAAGAAAGGAGAAAAGAGAAAGAAGGAGACCAGGTAACTCTCATTCCCTCTTCCACACAGTTATCTTAAGTAAGATAGAAACTCTCCACCAGGTTCACTGGATGAGCTACACAACTTGTTGGGCATCCACCAATGGACCCAAGAAAAAGTGTTCAAGGCTGTGTGGGTAATGTCCTTCGTGTAAAAGGAAGTGAACGTGGTTTGCCAAAGCCAGGAACCAACATTCAAAATCCTATGAACTGACAAGTTGTTCTTAGATGCCAGAGAAGAACCCATTTCTCTTATGTCATGTGCTCTAGCCTGCACAGACTCAGTGACAGAACTAGCAGGTGAGGAATATGTCTGATTAATCCCCTCACACAGCCAGAATGAAATTGTGTTCTTGGACACCTCCATTCTGGACCGGCCCATGCTTATAAAAAGTCTATGACACCTAGGCTGTAGGTGATGAGTTTTTAAATAGCAGCGCAGAGCTCTGACGGGACAAAGCAATAACTCCCGCGGATCACTGTCCACAAACTCAATCAGTGAGGGAATAGAAAATGAGGCAAATCTGTCATCATGCACCCAGGGTTTCTGAGTCTTGGCCATAAATTCTAGGACAAATTTGAAGGCCACAGACCCCCCAACCCTTGGTGTGTTTCACATCATAAGTGAAGCCATGAAGCTCTCCAACTCTTTTCGAGGAAGCCAAGGCCAACAGAAAAACTGTCTTCAGAGTCAGATTCCTGTCTGACAATCGACGTAGTGGCTTGAATGGAGTTCAAGTGAGACTTCTCAGGACCAGAGTAAGATCCCACGTCGGAGGTTAGAGTTCTTTTGGTGAACAGGATTGTTCAAAACTCTGGAGCAACAACAACAACATTTCTGAGTATGAAGAGGTGTCCACGCCCTTCAAGCTCAGAACTAAGCCCAAGGCAGCCCTGTAGCCTCTGACAGCTGAGACAGAAAGACTTTTCTTATCCCTAAGAAAGATCGGGAAAACCACTATCTGCAGAACAGTGGAGAGAAACCCCGTCGACAACACCAATCACAGTAGACAGCCCACTTGCTATGGAAAACTACTGACGAAGATCTCCTGAGATAACTGGACATGTGGCCTGCAGTTTTGCAGGAAAAGCTTCTGCATTGACAGGTCGTAGAACTCTTGGTGGAATCCATAATACTAAAAGACAAGCAGGCACACACACTGAAAGCAAATCACAAAGAAACCAGCTTGAGAAGGAGAGCGCAAACGCAACTAGTGCTGTCCATGGTGGTCAAAGAAAGACTGATGCATCTTGAGCTACCATGCCCGGTCAGTGACCAGCTTTCACCTCGTGTACGCTTGAGTTGCCAGGTGCCACAGATTCCTTGCTTTACAATCTTTGATTGCTTTGACTGGTTTCCAGGTGGCACTACAAGATTATACTACTGTCAAGACCAAAGGTTTGTTGCTTGTATGAACAATTTAATTATAGTGTAACTACTTTCATTTCAGTTCCCTCTCCCTTCCTATACAGTCCATTGTGTCGGAAATAGCAATTAAAATTTAATTCTGAAAGAATGATTGTTCATTGTTGCTAAGTATCTAACATGAATTTTTACACCATCACCCTGTACTTTGTTGGGAATTTCCCCTAACCTTTCAATAGATGATATGATATAAGCTAATTCTCCTTGAAAAGAGTAGGGTATATAGTATATACTGTGATCCTTCAAGTATCTGCACCAGTAGGTCTAAGAGGGATGCATATTCATTTCAATTGAAGATATCTTATGAATATTCTAGCAAAATCCTAGACCAACCTTGTTCAGCTAAAGCAATCACACTACACAAATAAATATGTTGGATCTAGGATTATTCTTGAAATACCCACCCATAAATATCTGAAAATAGTATCTGAAACACACTTTCTCTCAATTGTGGAATTATTTTTTTTACCTACCATTTTTTATTCTTTTAATACTGATATCTGTAATCTTATATTATGTAATTTTTAATGTACATATATATTGTTTTTTGTTGATGTATAATTGTAGGATGGCTTCTTATTGCCACTCTCTCTTTACTCCATTAGCTACCCCTTATTTACGTAGCGGCATGCAAACATAAGCTTGAAATAAGCAAAAGTTAGCTTCCTTTGAATACATACTGTACTTTTAAAACTATTTTGGAGATTACACACTGAAGTTGGTAATTGAGTTTGGGGGGAGGGGGTTTCGAATATTTTGGAAGTACAGGCAGTCCCCTGTTATCGGCAGGTTCGGCTTACGACGTTCAGAGGTTAAGGCGCTTTTCAATTATATTCAAAAATTATTTCCAGGGTTACGACACCTACAACGCTGATCTGGCACAAGAAATATGACATAGAAAATGCAAAATAATCCATATTTGAAGGTTTTTTTTATGAAAAATGCAATAAGAATGCTGTTTACATAGTTTTTAATGCACCCAAAGCATTAAAAGTAAGGTTTTTTAGGATTTTTTATGATGTTCCAGCTTATGACGATTTTCGGGTTACAACGCGTCTCAAGAACGGAACCCCGTCATAACCCGGGGACTGCCTGTACTATACGTATCAGTGTATTTTGTCACCCATTGTCTATTGCCCACAAGGTCTTTAGTTAGCTTGTAGATACAAATTATTATCATCAATGTTGTTGACTCGTTTGCCTTGATGTGAATATTTAATAATTATTGTTGTTAATGCCATTATTTTGATTCATTATATAATATTGACTGTCACATTTAGCTTTCTGACAGTGATTTTCTGTATTTCTATTTAGGCAGTGATCATCTTGGTGATACATATTCCTGGAAAGTATGAAAACTTATCATGGGAACGGTTGGAAAATACAATTGATGATTACTTGATGGGAATATGGGGAGAGCAGCTGCAAGAAAAAGATGTGTCGGCTATTGTGTCCCGGGTAGCCAATGCTCCGGTGCTAATCAAACCTGAGTCCGCCGAAAGACTAAATTATGCTTGTGAAAGCTTATGAAGTGTTTTCATGTCTTTTTTTATTGTGTATAAGATAAAGGAAGAGTATACATGGTGCTTTATTACAATCAATATTGTGTGGAAAATTTTGATACAATTATGTGTGGCCATTGACATAGTAAATGACAGGTGATACTACTGTATTATATTATACTTAAATAGTTGTGAGTAAAGAAATGTAATTTGAATATAAAAATAGTTTGAATATTATATGCTCTCTGGAAAAGTATATTTTCATATGGTATGATGAGATAAAAAAATTATTGCTGTAAAGAATATTACCTCTCTGGATAAATATTTTAGTGTTCTGTGTATAGAAAAACCATATTCATTTTAGTATAGCAATTAAGATGCTGTTCTAAATAATTTTCCATAAGCTCTGGTAAAGTATGAAGAAAATTATTAAATTTCAGGTGCTCCCGTAAGAAGTTGAATAATAGCTCAAGTTATAAAAATCCTATTTTGTATCTTAATCTTTTCATTTAAAAGTATCCAGATAACTGTAGTATAAGGCTGTGATAGAGTAATAGATTGTTCCAAAAAGCATGGCACAAATTAATAGTTAGTTTTGGTTACAAAAGCTAAAGTGTTAAACAAAACATCACAATTTTTTAAAGTAAATTGTATTTTTCCTAACTTTACAAACCTGAGGTCCTTTACATACGGAATTACTTTCAGCATAGGCTGGAATTTGGTCGTAAGAGAATAACAACAAGGTAGTTAGGGAGTAACTGCTTGTCCGATAGTCAGGAGTCCTGCCCGACTGAACATAAACATTCCACTTTGCTTTAGGCCCAGGAACAGATTGAGGGGTGGCATGAGGTGGGCATATATGTAAAGGACCTCAGGTTTGTATAGTTTGGAAAAATACAATTTACTTAAAAAAAATTGGGATTTGTTCTTACGCGTAATACAAACCCTCGGTCCTTTACATAAGGAAGATTTACTGATTGGCGGGAGGAGTCTGTTAGTCATGTGGACAGACTGGTGTTTGCCCAACCAAGAATCCCACCCTGGTCATAAGAGCAAGGGGTAGAACGTGGCCTCTGTCCAATTGATTGGAGTATGAGAACTGCAAGACCAATGGCCAGACCTTGGACTAATTCATTAGAGGGAGGCAAGCGTAGCCTCTTGTGAATAGCAAACAAGAGCTTATATTCAGAAGCAAGATGACAAATATACAAGTATGGGGTTTGTTTCATGCTAATGTCCTCTTCCCCCCTTGTTAGGGGAGGGACGGATATATGCTTCTATACCCTGATGAAAGGGAAAGAATGGAGCTCATACATATAGCTTACCTGCATCGACTGCCCTTTCCAGCATGTGACGACCGCAGCTCTCTGCCCTTAGGAAGAGAGGAAAATGAAGGAGGAAGAGAAGCCAGTCACATTCTCATTCGCACCCATTCATACAGTTACACAAAGGGGAGATGCAACCTTGTCCAGTTAGAGGAGCTGGGTAAGCTGCACAACTTGTTGAGCAGCCACCACAGGTCTCAAGGAAAAGGTTTCCATGAACCTATGGGCAATATCCTGAAGGTAGAAGGAGGTGAAGGTGGTCTGTTTGGACCAAACCCCTGCCTTCAATACCTGCAAAACCGACAGGTTCTTGAGGAATGCAAGGGTAGGACCAATACCTCTGACTTCGTGGGCTCTTGGGCAAAAGGTACCAGTGTTAAACCTCCCTTTGGAGGAGTACGCTTTCCCGATCACCTCACAAAGCCAGAAAGAGATAGTCTTTTTGGACACCTCATTCTTGGTCACCCCAGTGCTAACGAAGAGGCGTTGACACTCAGGCCGGAGATGACAAGTTCTCTAACGGGCCAAAGTAGCATCTCGTCTGCATCATTACCACAGAAGTCCTCTAGGGAGGGGATTGTAAAGGACTCAAATCTATCATCAGGGACAGAAGGATTCTGAGTCTTCACTATGAAATCTGGGATGAAATCTAGCGTAAGAGATCCCCATCCCCTTGAATGTTTGACACCATAAGAGAGACCATGAAACTTACTTACTCTTTTTGCCAATGCCAGGGCCAGCAAAAAGATGGTCTTGAGAGATCCCTGTCTGATGACTCTCGGAGAGGCTCATAGGGTTCACGAGTCAAGCTCCTTAAGACGAGAGTCACATCCCACTCAGGAGGCCTGAGTTCCCTGGGTGGGCAAGCCCTCTTGAAGCTCCTCATAAGGAGAGATATCTCCATAGAAGAGGAAATATCCACTCCTTGCAGTTTCAGGACCAAGGCCAAGACAGACCTGTAGTCCTTAACCGCAGAGGCAGAGAGGAGCTTCTCTCGGCAAAGAAAGACTAAGAAATCCGCAATCTGTTGAAGAGTGGCTCTGAGCAGAGAGAGACCCTGTCCACTACACCAACCGCAGAAGATGACCACTTTACCTGGTACCCTGCTGTATAGGACTGTCTGAGGTATCCTACCATCTCTGTTGCTGCTCAGCGAGAAAACCCTCTCACTCACAAGAGATGGTGGATAATTGCCAGCTGTGAAGACACAGGGACTGTACTGCTGTGTGATACTGTTTTACATGCAGTTGACATAGAAGGTTGTGCCAAGGGGGAAACTTTTGCAGTGCCTTGGAGAGAAGAGCCAACAGATCGGAATACCAAACGGTCTGAGGGCAATTGGGAGCCACCAGGATCATCTGAAGATTGCTGGTGACCAGCACTCTGCTGATCACCTTGCAAATAAGACAGAAAGGGGGAAAGGCGTAGATTTTGAGGTTGTCCCACGGATGTTGCAACGTTACTTTTGCAGCTGCCCATGGGTCCGGCATGACAGAGAAGAAAACCAGAAGTTTTCTGTTGTGCTGTGTGGTGAATGGTGAACCGGTCCACCACTGGACGCCCCCATAGGTTGAACAGCCTTTCCGCCACATCTGGCTGTAGAGACTATTCTGTCCCAATCACCTGATTCTGGCAGCTGAGCTTGTCCGCCACTACATTTCTCTTGCCTTGAATGTATCTGGCTGACAGCTCTACAGAGTGAGCCGTAGCCCACTCGCGCACCTGGTACTGACAACTGATGCAGAAACTCCTTTAGGTGTGTGTCCCAACCCTCGTTCGATGCATCCGAGAACAGAAGCATGTCTGGGGGTGGGAGTGTGCAACTCCACTCCTATTAAGAGGTTCCTGTTGTCTAGCCACCAGGCTAAATCCTTCCTCACTTCTTCAGTAAGAGGGATGAGGAAGTATTGAAGATCCCGAGTTTGTGACCAACACTCCTTTAGTCTCCACTGCAGAGACTGCAGGTGAAGACGCCTGTGAGGGACTAGCTTCTCTAGTGACGACAGGTGACCAATCACGACTTGCCAAAGCGGAGCTGGCTGTTCCTGTCAAGACAGAAACAGTTGAGCTGCCTTCTTGAACTTGCTGATTCTCGAGTCTGCGGGGAAGACTCGTGTTGCTACTGTGTCGATCAGCATGCCCAGGTACTTTATCCGCTGCTTGGGAATGAGATCTGACTTCCCAAAATTTATCACAATCCCCAGATCGAAGCAAAAATTGAGAAGTTGATCCCTGTCCTGTAGTAACTGCGAGAGAGAGCTCGCCAGGACTAGCCAGTCGTCGAGATACCTCAAGAGACTGAATGGGCCCAAGCTGACACCAAGGTGAACACTCGCGTGAACACCTGAGGGGCGGTCGAAAGTCTGAAACAAAGTGCCCTGAATTGGAACATCATCCCCTCAAAGATAAAGCAAAGGTACTTCCTGGAGGACTGATGGATGGGTATCTGAAAATACGTATTCTTCAGGTCCACTGAAAGCACGAAGTCGTTCTCCTTGATATAGGCGAGCATGGAGCGTGCCGTATCCATCGTGAACCAAGTCTGGCAAACAAATCAATTCAAGGGAGAGAGATCCATCACCAGTCTCCAGGCCCCTGTAGCCTTCTCCACCATGAAAAGTCTGCTGTAGAACCCCACTCCTATTAAGAGGTTCCTGTTGTCTAGCCACCAGGCTAAATCCTTCCTCACTTCTTCAGTAAGAGGGATGAGGAAGTATTGAAGATCCCGAGTTTGTGACCAACACTCCTTTAGTCTCCACTGCAGAGACTGCAGGTGAAGACGCCCGTGAAGGACTAGCTTCTCTAGTGACGACAGGTGACCAATCACGACTTGCCAAAGCGGAGCTGGCTGTTCCTGTCAAGACAGAAACAGTTGAGCTGCCTTCTTGAACTTGCTGATTCTCAAGTCTGCAGGGAAGACTCGTGTTGCTACTGTGTCGATCATCATGCCCAGGTACTTTATCCGCTGCTTGGGAATGAGATCTGACTTCCCGAGATTTATCACAATCCCCAGATCGAAGCAAAAATTGAGAAGTTGATCCCTGTCCTGTAGTAACTGCGAAAGAGAGCTCGCCAGGACTAGCCAGTTGTCGAGATACCTCAAGAGACATATCCCAACTGAATGGGCCCAAGCTGACACCAAGGTGAACACTCGCGTGAACACCTGAGGGGCGGTTGAAAGTCTGAAACAAAGTGCCCTGAATTGGAACATCATCCCCTCAAGGATAAAGCAAAGGTACTTCCTGGAGGACTGATGGATGGGTATCTGAAAATACGTATTCTTCAGGTCCACTGAAAGCACGAAGTCGTTCTCCTTGATATAGGCGAGCATGGAGCGTGCCGTATCCATCGTGAACCGAGTCTGGCAAACAAATCAATTCAAGGGAGAGAGATCTATCACCAGTCTCCAGCCCCTGTAGCCTTCTCCACCATGAAAAGTCTGCTGTAGAACCCCGGTGAAGGATCTCGAATGACTTCCACAGCTCCCTTGCTCAGCATAGATAGCACTTCTTCCTTGAGTGCCAGATCCTTGGCAGAACCAGGGATGTGAGTCTGGAGTTGGACCGGACGGTCAGTGTCAGTGAGAGGTGGTGGCTTTAACTCGAAGGGCAGAAGATATCTCTCCCGAAGGACATCCACTACCCAGATCTCAGCTCCGTAGCGCTGTCATGTTGCCCAATGGCTCCGCCAGGCCACCCCCCACCTTCGGCAGTAGCTGAGGCGGGAACGCCGTCCCTTCCTGCAAGAGAAGGAGGGTCTGAGAGAGGGGGGGCCTGTTGCTCCCCTTTCGGAGTAATTGAAGAAGGCTGGGTCTTTACTTGCGTCCTTTTTGACGAAGAAGCAGTCTTTGGGGGCGGAGGAAGAGCTAGCTTGGCTCCAAGGCCTAGCCTCAGTTGCACGAGACAGCCCGGATGTCTTGGCAACTGCCTAGTTGACAAGACAATCACTGTCTTCAACTCTACACTTGTCCACCGCAGCATCCACCATGTCTCTAGGGAAGAGAGAGGAGGAACCCAGCAACAGCTCATTCCTAAGACCCAATGCCAACTCTGCACGAGCCACTCTGGATATGTATACAAGTTAGGACAGAGTCCCTCGCCTAAAGTACCAGGTTAGCCCACAGGTTGGCAGTCTGGTGGACCAGGTAGGAAATAGCCCTACCGCCAGACTGACAGAGTCCAGCCAGGAGACGGCCTAGAAAGTTGCCATAGCGATAGCTCCAACACTTTTGCCTCATGCCGCATGAGCCAAAGGTTCTCCGACAAGAGGTGCTGCAGAGACAAGCCGGGAGTTACCCTTACTAGCACTGGGTCAACCTGTTTGGTCGGCAGAGGGTTCTCTGAGGACAAGTAGAATCGCCTCTGTTGAGGTAAAGGAGGGGTAAGCAGCTTGTCTGATCTGTTGGCCCTGAGCAAACTCTCCTGTCCCAAGACAAGATTGTTCACCTGGTCCAACACGCCCTCGGACAAGGAAGACCAAGGTAACTACACAGAAGCCCTGGGTTCCTTCTTAGGACCCCAGATCCTTCCCCGAGGTCATTGTGCTGACGAATCAGGGTGATGACCTCCGCAAAAGACCTCTGGATCTCGGTAGTGACTGCATCCTGGGGAGAAGGACTGTCAAGTCTTTCCAGGGCGAGCCCCTCCCTCAATCCTCTTCATTCAAAAGGAAGAGCCTCAACAAACCCCATGTGACCTCCTCAAACCACTTGAGCATACGACCTCTCGGGTCCTAAGACTGTGCTCGGGAATGTATGCCCTCATGGCCGAACTGTGAGAAGAACACTCCTCACGGTTCCTCTGGTTGCCTCTCTCCTCCCGGTGTATCCTGAGGAAGTTGAAGGGACAGGTGAGGTAGATCTGACGCTCCTGCTCGGTCTGCTAGCAGAATTAACAGATTGAGCGGGCTGCGAGCAATCACCAACTCGCGGTGATGCTCGGTTCACAGGTCTAGAGGAGTGTTTTCCCTGTGGAGCACTCCTCCAAGGATGGTAGTGGCACTCTTTCACGTCAGGGGAAGCGCTGCTTGACACCTGGACCAACGTGACCGACGATTGGGTGAAGAATAACATCCACCAGCGTGACGAGACCGGGCACTGTCCTCACGATGCGTCATGGTCCCCGAAGAAGCCGAAACTTCACGAGAAGACTGAACAGGGGACCTTCTACCAGTCTCGCCACCTGTACGGTCCTGCGGGTCCGTCACATCACCCCTGGGAACTGAACAATTGCTATGTGAGCGATCATCGGCAAGACGCAAGTCACATGAGCGACTCGCACTTTTCCTCTACACCGGGCCCAAGTCGTGACAGTGAGCAGACTCGGCGTCACTGACTCTAGCTGCACGCTCACTGGTAGATGAGCTGCACTCGGAGAAACTTGCTGACGAGAGGCCGAGACAGTCTTAGTGGCAGCACCTCTAGGACTAGGTTCAGAAGTACAAGCGGTAGCATGTACCTCTGCGGTCCCCGCCCTGCACGCCCTTGGGGCTGGCAAGCCAGTTCCCATTCCTGAAGGAACAGGAAGGACCAGTGCAAGGCTCAGAGTGGTGAGACAGACCCTTAGAAGTCCCAGAACGCAACTTTTTGGGGGAGGGGGAGACAGCCTTCTTCTTCTTTGGCAGGAGAGCCTCGGAAGAAGTGGAGTAGGTGGCAGATGATGAAGATGAAGATGAGGAGGAAGACAATGACACCTTTCGCTTCTTCTTAGACTTCTGTTTTGTCAGCTTCCTCAGAGCGGCAGTCAGATCCCCCGTCCATGGTGCCACTGAAGTGGCTGTCAAAGCAGCAGGCTCCAGAGCTGCTGGACTGGGTGGGGGGCACTGATGTCTCAGCAGCACTCGTACGGTATGGTCAGGAACAGGAACAGCAACAGGCATGAGAACGGAGAAAGTGGGGACAGTCTCAGGGGTCGGTTATAATTAGCTGGGGGAGAGAGGACTGCATAGCCTGGAGGAGGAAGCAGAAAGGGTTCCGTCCTTGAAGCTTGTGGCACTGTCGATATGACCACAGGTGTAACTGTGGTCACATGTTGAGTATAAACTAAATGAGGCGGTGCCGTATATGCAGGCATCGACAGAGTCATCATGGTCCCCGAAGCTGCCCCATGAGTCACAGGGGCTGACGAAAAATGATCCATCAGCCCTTAGAGAGATGGAGTGCCAGACAAGCCCAACTTCACCCACGCCTGCTGCAAATCCCCGACCGCGGAGACAGACACACCTGAGGGAGCAAAAGTCAAGTTAGTGGGGGGAACCTCTGCTCACCCCAAAGGAGAAAAATCCCCTCCGGAGCGAGCAGAATCTCCTAAATACATTTCCTGGTCAGCATGCCTACCCCCCTTTTCTATGCTTGACTAATCAAGTGAAGAAGCAGAAGGAGACATTTTCCCCGAAGGGGAAACAGTGAGATGGGGAAGCTTATGAAGAGGGAAAAAGGAAGACGAGGGATTAGCCACCAACAAGTCGACAGGGGCATGTAGCCCTCCAACGAAGCCTTGGAAGACTTCCACCAAGATCGCTTTCTCCCCTCATATCTCCCCCACTACTTCGCCGACCAAGAGACAAGTATCACAAGGTTTATCCATTGAACACTCACACCCTCGGCATTTAGCACTGAGGACGTGAGTATCTATACATCCACTTTAAAGCGGAAACTACCACACTTTCTGCCCCCCACTCCAGGGCAAATGCGTTGCAAAAATGGGGGCCGATAAGGCTTATCCAAGTTTTGGGTTTGCATTTTAATAAACAACAAAACAAACTCGTACATAAAATAACACAATTTGTTCATGAACCTTACCTGCCAGATATATATATGCTGTATTCTCCGAAGTCCGACAGAATTTCAAAAAACTCCCGGCACACGCAGTGGTCGGCCAGGTTGGTAGTACCCATTCCCGCCGCTGGAGGCGGGCGTCAGGAACCATCCCATTTTCTGTCAGATATTTTCTGTCGCCGGTGCAGCCAACAAGTGTTTTCTGCACCTCCGTCTATTGGATGTTTTGGACTCTTTTGGTCACTTGAGTATCCCGATTGATGTTTTTTGGTTATTTGATTTGGATCGGTGGTTAGGCATACGCTAATTGTGGATTGATTTTGAATTTGGCTTGATTTTTCCTTTAACTTGAGATGTCTGGATCTAGTTCGACTAGCGCCAGAGTATGTGGTGTGGAAGAATGCAAGGTGAGGCTACCGAAATCTTCGGTAGACCCTCATACAGTGTGCGCTAATTGTCGGAAACAGTTTGTGTCTGATGATCGCTGCAATGAATGTGAGAGTATGTCTGATTCTGCGTGGAAGGCGTATGAATCATATGTGTCTAAATAGAAAGAGATAGGGTAAGAAGGATGTAACGCCAGTTACACATCCAGTGGAATTTATCCCTCCTAAACCTGTGATGCCTTCGGGCCCTACATTAGTGTCTGTGGAGGGTAATACCTATCAATGATTCTTGAATCTTTGCGTAGCCTGGAATCAAAAGTGCAAGCATTAGAAGGTGTTAATAGTGCAGTAGTGTGTAGTGATAATGCTCCGAGTGTTGCAGAAGGGGGGTCGGACAAACGATCTGACGTTCCTTCGGCAAGACCTGGGGGCGTTTCCAGGCTCCCAAAGTTCGTAAACGGATCGTGAAAGAGTGTTTTTCGTCATCAGAATCGTCCACTCCCCGCGCAGCGGTTGGAGCTTTCGGAAGCAATCGCGCCCTTTGAAGAGGACAAAGACGATAGATGTCGCACAACGGCGGCCGCCGCCTTTGATTCCTCAGAGGAGGACGCTGCACATCCCTTAGCCCCTTCTGTTTTGCGGTCGTCTCCAGAACAATTCGAAGACTCTCCAACCGAAAAAGAGAGCAAAGGTGCAAGATGTTGCACAGGCGACCGGCACCTTTGGTCTAAGGGGGAGAAAGACGCTTCACGTCCTTTCTCTTCTTCTGTGTTGCGATCGTCGCCGGAGAGGATGTCTTTTGACGACAATGCTTTTGAGCGCCCTGGTTGCGCTAAGGATATACCTGTGGCGGTCCATGTGAGAAGGAGGAGGGCTTCCCCTCGCCCCTCGTCTTCTCACAGGATCAGCCCTAAATCGAAGAAGATTGAGAATTTGCAACATCAAATTGCCTTATTAGTGCAGAGAAAGAGGATAATTCACGTCACAGGAGGAAGGATGATAAACTGCCAGTCAAGAGATCCAGGCAGTCTCCTTCTCATCGCCGTCGCTTTTTCTCCTGTTACCCTCGCCTTCCAGATTTCGTGCACGAAGGTCTGCAGAGCACGACGTTAAGGCGGCAGCGAGACTTGACGCAGGCCTGACGTTCGACTGGGCGCTCGGCTCGACGCCGGGCGGGACGCTCGGCTGGATGCCAAGCGTGACGCTCGCAGGATTCTCGGCTGGACGCTCGGCTTGACGCCAGGCATGGCGCGCAGCTGGACGCACGACGTAATGTTTCTTCAGACATTCGCCGAGATTCGGAGGATAGTAATGAATCTGAAGAAGAAAACTTGTCGGAGGAATTAACTGAAGAATCAATCATCAGCAGTATCTTCAGATTACCAGGTTTTGGTTCAATTGCTTCGAACCTCCTTTGAAGAGAAGTTTAAACCTGAAGCCCCGCAGTCGCCTCCTTCACAATTGCTATCGTCTAAGGCTATCAAGACTCCAGGATTGTTGAAGATGGCTACTTCATTATCAACAAAAGGGCTTTTAAGAAAATGCAGAATTGGATGGAGTCAAGAAAAGCCCGAAACAAGAACGCTTTCGCCCTACCCCTTCAAGACTGACAGGGAAGGCAGGTCTTTGGTATGAGACAGGGGAGGAGATAGGTTTTAGAGCCCCTCATCGTCCCAAGGTGACTTCGCTACCTTGGTAGATGCACCGAAGAGATCCCTTTTGTCGACGACGAAAGTGCCCTGGACCCTTTCTGAGATGGACCATCATATGAAGGGACTCTTCCGTACGATAGAAGTTTTCAACTTTTTGGATTGGTGTTTAGGGGTCTTGGATAACCGGTCGCGTAGTCCTGATTCGCTTACTGGCCTCGAGGAGCTGTCCAGCGTGCTTGCGTGCATGGACAAGGCCATCAGGGATGGTTCGGAGGAGTTGGCTTCGCATTTCTGCACTTCGATTTTGAAGAAGAGAGCGGCCTATTGTGGTTTTACTGCAAAGGCGGTCTCTATCTCTCAAAAGGCAGAATTGTTTTATGCGCCTCTTTCGAGCCATCTTTTTTTCCTCAGGCTATGGTAACAGATCTGGCTGTCAGTCTACAAGAGAAAGGCTACCCAAGACCTCCTAGCTCAGTCGGCAAAGCGTACGGTTGTTTCTTCTACGTCGGCACGGGCGCAACTGTTTCAAGAAGCAGACCAAGCCCTTTCGAGGTGGAGTTTCCTCGAGAACATCTTCTCGAGGAAGTACACGTTCCAGAGGCAGAGTCTCGGCTAAGATCAGAGGAAAGAAATGAACCAGATATCCTTCAGCCACCAGTAGGAGCCAGGCTTCGACTATTCTCAAAAGCTTGGATAGAAAGGAAGGCGGACAGCTGGTCGCTCAACGTCATCAAGCGGGGGTACAAGATTCCTTTCTTGAAACCTCCCCCACTGTGCACGACACCCAAGGATTTATCCCCTATTTACCATCAGGAGAAGCAACAAATACTTTTCGATCTGCTCGAGCAGATGTTGGAAAAGAGAGCGGTGGAACAGGTCGTAGACCTGGAATCTCCAGGCTTCTACAACAGGATATTCCTGGTGCCGAAACAGTCAAGAGGTTGGCGACCAGTCTTAGATGTGAGCAGTCTGAATCGGTTCGTACAGAAGCAGAAATTCAAGATGGAGACACCTCAGTCAGTTCTTGGGACCTTAAGACAAACGATTGGATGGTTTCATTAGACCTTCAAGACGCGTATTTCCACGTCCCCATCCATCCACAGTCGATGAAGTATCTTCGGTTTGTCCTAAAAGGGACAGTTTATCAATTCAGGGCACTTTGCTTCGGATTGAGCACTGCCCTATGATCTTCACGACTTTAATGAAGAACGTGGCGAGGTGGCTTCATCTTGCAAATATCAGAGTCTCTATGTACCTGGACGACTGGCTCATTCGTGCCTCCCACTCAAACGCGGTGTCTGAAGGATCTTCAAACAACTTTATCGTTGGTAAAGTCCCTGGGACTACTGGTGAATTTCGAAAAAGTCACATCTGATCCCAACCCAATTCCATCTTGTATCTGGGGATTCAGATGGATTCAGTGGCTTTTCGAGCTTTTCCGTCCCAGGGACGTCAGCAGCAATGTTTAGACAAAGTGACAGCCTTCCTAGGGAAAGATTCGTGCTCGGTGAGGGAATGGATGAGCCTGCTGGGACCATTTCCTCGCTGGAGAAGTTGTTTCCTTGGGGAGGCTGCACTCAGACCGCTACAATTTTTTCTCAAGGAAAATTGGAAAGAAAGCAAGAATCTGGATATGAGCTTAAAAATTTCAAGAGAGGTAAAACATCACTTAAAATGGTGGCTAGATCCAGTAAAGTTATCGGAAGGGCGTGTCTCTCAAGCTTCAGAGCCCCGACCTAGTGTTGTCTCCGACGCGTCCACCACGGGGTGGGGAGCAACATTAGGGGGGAAGAAGTGTCAGGCACCTGGAGAGGGGAACAGGTGTCCTGGCACATAAATACCTAAAGGAAATGGCAGCCATCTTTTTAGCTCTCCAGTTTTTCCAAGAAAAGTCTCTCATCGAATAGTCCAAGTCAACTCAGACAACACCACAGCTCTGGCGTACTTGAAGAAGCAGGGAGGAACACAGTCTCGGTCCCTTTTGCACTGGCAAAGGAGATCTTGTGTGGGCAAGGGCACTGGACGTCACGATCCTTACAAGGTTTGTAGCAGGAGTAGAGAACGTCCGGGCAGATCTCCTCAGCAGACGAGGTCAACTTCTGCCAACCGAGTGGACTCTGCATCAGGAGGTATGCCAAGAGCTGTGGGGGTTATGGGGACGTCCGCTAGTGGACATCTTTGCGACGTCCAGACGAAGAGGCTTCCACGTACTGCTCCCACCCCAGTACTAGACCCAGCGGCAGTGGCAATAGACGCACTTCTCTGGGACTGGACGGGGATGGACCTGTACGCCTTTCCCCCGTTCAAGATCCTAGGGGAAGTCATGAGGAAGTTTGCGGCGTCGGAAGGGACGAGAATGAAAACTTTGATCGCCCCGTTCTGGCCGGCGAGAGACTGGTTCACAGAGGTCATGGCCTTCGTAGTAGACTTCCCGAGGACGCTTCCAGTAAGGAATCTCTCCGCTCTGAGTCTGACTGCATTCAGATTTTTTCTTATCCAAAAGTTGGCCAGAGCGAGAGGCTTTTCTAGGTCAGTGGCAAAAGCTATCGCCAGTGCAAGAAGAGCTTCATCCAATGCAGTGTACCAATCGAAGTGGGCAGTCTTCAGGAGTTGGTGCAAGAAGAACGGCATTTCCTCCACCACGACCTCTGTGAGCCAGATTGCTGACTTCCTTTTGTATCTGAGAAGGGATCAAAAACTTGCAGTCTCTACAATCAAGGGGTATAGGAGTGTGCTTTCAGTTGTCTTTAGGGCACAGAGGCCTGGATTTGGCGGACAACAGAGACCTTCACGATCTCTTTGAGATCTTTTGAAACAACGAAGGTTCAACAACCCAGGTTGCCGTCTTGGAACTTGGATGTAGTCTGAAGTTCCTCATGTCAAGTCCATTCGAACCTATGCATACAGCTTCCCTGAAGGATGTTACTAGAAAAGCTATCTTCCTGACTGCTCTGGCGACGGCGAAGAGAGTCAGCGAGGTACAAGCGATTAGCAAATACGTGGGCTTTAAAGGTTATAACGCGGTTTGTTCCTTGAGCCCAACGTTCCTGGCAAAAGATGAAAATCCGTCCAACCCTTGGCCTAGGACCTTCGAAATTAAGGGATGGCCGCCAAATCATTGGGCGTGAGCCAGAGAGAGTTCTGCGCCCTGTCAGGGCTCTAAAATTCTACCTAAAGAAGACTAAGGATTGTAGTGAGGTTTCGGATAACTTGTGGTGTTCGGTAAGGAAGCCAAATTTACCAATGTCGAAGAATGCTTTGGTTTTTTTCTTGAGGGACACCATCAAGGAAGCGCATTCATCCTGTCAAGAAAGTGATATGAAAATGTTGAAGGTGAATGCGCATGAAGTGAGGGCTATTTCTACGTCGGTAGCCTTCCAAAAGAACATGGCACTTAATGACATCTTGAATGCCACATTTTGGCGTAGTAATTCAGTGTTTGCCTCTCACTACCTTCGGGAGGTGAGGACTACATACGAGAAACTGTTGCTCTTTGGGCCCATATGTCGCAAGCAGACACTATATTGGGTACAGAGAGTAGCTCTCTTCCTATCATTTAGGAAATAATATGTTAGTTTGGACTTTTCTTTTTAATTTTATTTCTTTTTATTTTTTATTTTTAGTTTTATTATTCTTATTTAGGTGTTTAGTTTATTGTGGTCTTGGGTCGGCCGCCTTAGGCGGACTTCCCTCCATTAGCCTTGGTTATACGAAGTTTAACCAGATAGGCTAGGTCAGGTGGTAATGTTTTTGCTTCGCCCTCATAATAGGGTAAAATGTTTTTGTCACATTGTGGTCATGCACCCGTGACAAATCATCTGGAGCGCACCAGCTATATAGGTCACGTCCTTGCTGGCACCTCCAGTGAAGCATTAACAGCATTCGGTGTCTAATCAACACCTATATGATCTGTCACATTGTGGTCACGCTCCCCGTGGCAGTTCATTAGAGCGCACCAGCTACACAGGTCACGTCCTTGCTGGCACCTCTAGGAATGCATTACCCAAAAAATTGGAGGTCTATAATGTAGGATCTAGTTTGTTTTTGTGGTCACGCCCCCGTTGACAGATCCTCTAGAACTCAACAGCATCGCAGGTCACTACCTTGCTTGGTAGTCTCTAGTAAAGCAGAAGCAGATTGGGGTGACGGTACTCACGAAGTCAGCTATGCTAACAGGTAAGGAACCAAGATATCAATCAGGTAAATGGAATTGTTTCCCAAAAATCCGAGTCTGTCTCCCCCTTCCTCCAAGGTGGGATTCAGCTATATATATCTGGCAGGTAAGGTTCATGAACAAAATGATATTGTTATGATACAATAAAGTTTGTTCATACTTACCTGGCAGATATATATAATCAAAGTGCCCACCCACCTCCCCTCAGGAGACAGTGGCACTAGAAATATCTGACAGACAAGAAAAATGGGGATGGTTCCTGACGCCCGCCTCCCAGCGGCGGGAATGGGTACTACCACCTGGCCGACCACTGCGTGTGCCGGGAGTTTTGAAATTCTGTCGGACTTCGGAGAATACAGCTATATAATAAATCTGCCAGTAAGTATGAACAAACTTTATTGTATCATAACAATATCATATTTCTTTGATGACTGAGATGGGCAGAGAACATGTCTGCACACAACAGCGGCTGAAAGGAAAGTGCAGTGTTTGTGCCTGGTCAGGCAGGACTCCTGACTATCAGACAAGCAGCTACTGCTTGTTGTTATTCTCTTACGACCGAATTCCAGCCTACGCTGAAAGCAGTTCCTTATGTAAAGGGCCAAGGGTTTGTATTATGTGTAGGGACAAATGTAGTACATACCTAGTTTAGATCCACATATGTACTGTATACCTCTTAACCTTTTATATAGTATAGTAATAAAAAGTCAGTAAATGTCGGATAACTCTTTCTGTTGAAATTATACAGAAGGCAAACCTTTGTACAGTGTATTTTTTGTAAAATTAGTTAATCTTTAAGGGTTTTACCATATTTCTTGGGGACTGTTTTCCCCCTGCTCATGTTATCTCGATCCTATTAAAATAATAGTTGTGACCGTGATGGTTGTAACAATTTGTCAGACCTTTTACTAACTTCCTTTCATGCATTCTTGGTACTTCAGCTCCAGACACTGTCATGAATTTAACTCTTATTATTTGAAGTGGCTTCCTACACACTGTTCATTAAAAATAAATCCGATCATGCTGTTTTTACAAGAAATCTAATCATCATGCTTGCAACTTTTCTTGTTTCTCCTGGCTTGGATGCTGTTATTTATGCTAACCTAGTATTTTAGGGATGCAGTATATGTACCTGGTCCTAGAACAACTGTATAACTCAACTATCCTACATAAACTACTTACTAATAACTATGCCAACTGTGTAATTAAAAATGTGCAAGAGCATCCATGTAACTAAAATGCTATATAGGAGATGCATTTAAAAGCGTGCAAATCTTAGTTACTGAATCAAGTCGATGATTCATGCATCAAAGAATAAACCTCATTATCATAACTAAAATGTTTAGGTTTGATTTCCCCTTTTTTGGGCCAGATGTAAAAAGTTCTTCCCACTCTCTAACTTGTCTTTGCCCTACTACTTTCATAGCTACTGTTTTCCTGACCATGTGTTCCTCATCCCCTCTCATCTCAATCTATTTTTTTGTTGCAGCTTTTTCAGCTGTATGATCTTCCCACTGCATTCCATTATGGGATCTTAACATTCTGTAGTCAAACTTCTACAAAATATCCTCCATTTTCATGATGGTACCTCTGTTTCTACTACAGAGAATGGTGCAGGCATTATTCACACAACATAAATTTTCACTGTTTACCACTGTGGTTCTTTAATTCTTTAGCTGACTAGTAATCTCTTCCACATCTTTCAGGCAAGTCCTACTTTTTCCTTTTGTGCTCTTTTTGATCCCTGCTTCTCTATCAATTGTGTTCTCAAGAAAACAGAAATGACCATCATCATCTGAGGCTATCAACATTGTGCCTCCACTCCCTTTGACGACCCATTTACTAATGAATTAAAAAAAAATAGCTTTCTTCATGTATGTTATACAACCCTGAGAATTTTGAGACATCTTTACATAAGGGTATATACCATGAGTTCCCATTTTATCCATACACAAACTTCCCTGACTACTTTTTATTTAGCTGTCTTACCCCTCACAATAAACTTTGTTTTGATAATGTTGGTTTTTATACATTCAACTTCCCTGTCAGATATATACTTAGCTATAGACTCCTTCGTCCCCGATAGAAATTCGAATTTCGCGGCACACTCTACAGTTAGGTCAGGTGATCTACTGCCCCGCCGCTGGGTGGCGGGAATAGGAACCATTCCCGTTTTCTAAGTCAGATTTTTCTCTATCGGCCAGGACATCAACATTGTTGTTGTTCCTCCTGATTTGATTTTCGTGTTTTTCATCGCTATTGATCTTCTAAGCAGTCTTTTTGGTGATGTATTGGATCTTTGGTTGGGCATACTCTTTCGTGGACTGTTATTTGGACTTGATTTTGGATTTTTCTCATAATGTCGGACTCTAGCTTTTCGGTTAGAAGACAGTGTGTGAATGAGGGATGTATCGTGAGGCTACCAAAAGCTTCGGTAGACCCTCACACAGTTTGTAAGGGGTGTAGACAGAATGAATGCTCTGTATCTAACACCTGTAATGAATGTGTAGGTTTGAATGAGGAAGAGTGGAAGAATTTAAATTCCTATTTAAGAAAATTGGAAATGGATAGGGCTAGGAAGGCTTCCTCCAGAAGTGTAAGTAGGTCTCGTTCTAACGAGCCTCCATTAATTATATACAACCTAACCTAAACCTGTATTTACTTCCTCTTGTACTACTAAGACTGCAAACCCAGCAACAGAAATTGCAGATCTTAAGGCTGCACTTGAAAGGATGGAACGTCAAATGCAAACTTTACAAGGTAAGCGCAGTGATAGTGACGTAAGTGTCCCCAGTGCAGTGGAGGGTGCGTCTGATCGGCTTCATCTCGCTCCCAGGCCTAGACCGCTTCCAAGCTCACAGGCCCAGAGGAGAAGGAATGTCAAAGCCTTACGGAGGTTATGGAGAATCCCCACCGATCAGGCGTCCCCTCGGCAGATTCTGTGACGTCCCGAACTGCTAAGGATCGCTATAGGAAAAGCATCCTAAAAAATAAAAAAGTGTTTTTCTTCATCTGATTCTTCACCACAAAGAAAGGGCTGGAGTTCTGACGAACTTTCACACCCTTAAAATGAAGTTGGAAAGCTCCAACTTTGGATTCAAGTCGGAGTTTTTCCCTGAAGGATCGCCTTGCGAAAGGAAAAAAGCTAAGTATTCCAGCTCTCAACTCAGTCTCCTTCCTCACCTCTAGACCTCCTTCACCTACATCGGAAAAAGGAAAAGAAGAGAATGCTGACGGCTAAAATTCTATTAAAAGTACAGGAGCAGATCTCCTCTTTAGTAGGAGTTTCTTACGAAGGAGACTCCCAGAAGAAAGGACTCTTTCCTACCGATAAAAAGATCGACAGGAAGAAAGGACGTCTCTGGCACAAAAATCGCGTATTCTACTCCTCGGACAGGAAGTAGAAAGAATGCGCCAAAAGCGCCAGAAAAACCAACCTGGCGCAATGCGCCAGAAGCGCCAAAATAAACTATCGACTTTCAAACGACAGATTCAAGATTCTTCAATTGTTCAAAAAGACTTGAACCAAGAGGATTTCTTCTAGCTTTGAGCGGGATCAGTCTTTACCTGGGCAGGGGGACTCTAGATGTCGCACAGGCGGCCGTAGCCCCTGTCAGGATAGAGCTTTTTCCGTTAAGAGCGATACGAGAGGACATCCTTCTTCTTTCTGACGGATGGAGAGGATGTCGCACAGGCGGCCATCGCTCTTGCCAGGAGGAAGGAGAGAGTCTTGTTGCAGGATCAGCCTATCTCTCGTAAGGACGCAAGTTGTCGCACAGGCGGCCGTCGCTCTTGCAAGAGTGGGTAGATGTTGCGAGGGACTCATCTCCTATCGAGAAGAAACAATCCTCTTTGGTTGATCCTTCTTCCTCCATGGAGATTGAACAAGAATTGGAAGATGTGTCGGTTTCGGAAGATCATACGGCTGCAGGCTTATCGCATTATAAGACGCTAGCAGCCCTCTTACTTCAAGAGTTTGGAGACTCGTTAAGCCCTGCTGCTCCACCTTCTCCTAGATCTTTGTTTACGAGAACCAAGGTCTCAAAATCGTCCTCTTTCCTAAAGATGAAACCGACCATTTCTATGAAGAAGGCGCTTCGGTTTGTCGGAAACTGGTTTAAATCCAAGGAGGAGGCGGGGAGAAGCCGTCTTTTGCCCTCCTGCCCTCCTTCCAAACTTGCGGAGAGAGGCATCTGGTATGAGACGGGAGAATCGCTGGGTCTTGCTCTCCCGACCTCTGCCGAAGCAGATTTTTTCAAATCTTGTTGATGCTTCGAGGAGACAAGCCTTGTCATCAGCTAAGATCACATGGGGACTTCAGAAATGGACCATCTCCTCAAGGGATTTGTTCCATGTCTTAGAAGTTTTTAACTTCTTAGCTCGGTCCATTGGGTGTGGCCTAAGGTAGAACTCAGGAGACGGAGTTTCTGAGCCCAGAAGTCCTTCATAGTGTCCTGTCCTGTATGGACAAAGCAGTCCAGGACGGATAAGGAGAAGTGGCTTCTCTCTTCGGACTGGAATTTTGAAGAAAGGACTTTGTTTAGTTCTTTTCTAAACGAAAGCAGTCACTCCTATCCAGAGGTCGTCCCTCGCTTTTACGCGGCCTCTCTCGGACCAACTGTTTCCCTTCACAATTAGTAAGGGACATTTCCCATTCTTTGACTGAAAAGGCCACACAAGATCTTTTGGCCCAATCCGCAAAGAAAGCGAGGACCTCCGTTCCTACTATGAAGAGAAGAACACGTACCCCTCAACAGCCCTTTCGAGGGAGTTCCTCTTCTAGACCCTCCTCTAAGAAGAGAGGAATACCAAAAAGAGGTAGGTCTGCATTCAGACCTATCAAGAAAGCCAAGTGATTTTCCAGTCCTTCAAGCACCGGTAGGAGCCAGACTTCTGAAATTTTCGGAAGAATGGGCACTGAGAGAGGCAGACAGCTGGTCCCTTTCAGTAGTAACGAAGGGATATCTTATCCCCTTTCGAGACAGACCTCCCTTAACGACGACCCCGAGGGAACTGTCGGCCAAGTACAGGGACCCTGCCATGAGAGAAGCACTTTTACACCTTGTAGAACAGATGTTGCAAAAGGAGGCCATCGAATTGGTCCGGGATCCGCATTCCCGAGGATTCTACAACCGTCTTTTTCTGGTTCCGAAAGCCTCGGGAGGGTGGAGACCGGTTCTGGATGTGAGCGCATTGAACCGATTCGTAGAGAACACAAAGTTCTCTATGGAAACGTCCAAGTCGGTTCTTGCGGCTCTCCGTCCCGGAGATTGGATGGTCTCCATGGATCTACAGGATGCTTACTTTCATGTCCCCTTGCATCCCTCATCGAAGAAGTATCTTCGATTCATGATGCAGGGCAGAATATTCCAATTCAGGGCCCTGTGCTTTGGCCTATCTACAGCTCCTCAGGTTTTCACGAGCCTAATGAGGAATGTTGCAAAATGGCTACATCTGAAAGGGATAAGTATATCTCTTTATCTAGACGATTGGCTCATAAGAGCAAAATCGGAACATCAGTGCTTGAAGGACCTGGAGACGACTTTAGAACTGACAAAATCACTGGGACTACTCGTAAACCTCGAGAAATCACAATTGATCCCCAGACAGAACATGGTCTATCTTGGGATACAGATGGATTCTCGGGGTTTCGGTTTTTCCATCGCAAGAGAGAATTGCTCAAGGCTTATAAAAGTCTCGAACTTCTTAGGGAAGGAACGAAGCTCGGCGAAGGAATGGCTCAGTCATGTTGGGCACCCTTTCCTCGTTAGAGCAGTTTCGTTTCCCTAGGGAGATTGAACCTCAGACCTCTGCAGTTCTATCTCAGACGAATGTGGAGTCGAGACAGGAGATTTGTCAGACTCGTTTCCCATTCAGCAGGAGATAAAGTCACACCTGAAGTGGTGGTTAACCCCCTTGAGAAGAAACGAGGAGTGTCCCTCTTGATTTGGAACCCTCGCCTAGTGTTGTTTTCCGATGCCTCGGAAACAGGTTGGGGAGCAACATTGGGTCCAAAAGAAGTGGCAGGTACCTGGACAAAGGAACAGGTGGCACTGCACATCAATGCGAAGGAACTCCTGGCCATTCATCTAGCCCTGGAGTACTTCGAAGCGGAAGTCAGAGGAGTGGTAGTCCAAGTCAACTCGGACAATACCCCTGCTCTGGCTTACGTCCGAAATCAGGGGGGCACTCACTCTTTCTCACTATACGAGATCGCAAGAGATCTATTGACCTGGACGGAGGAACGGGGCAGTAATACGCCGGCGGGACAAGATTTGTTCAGGGAGTAAAAAATCTAAAGAGCAGACAGATTGAGCAGGAAGAACCAAGTACTTCCGACAGAGTGGATGCTCACTCAGAAGTCTGCAAAGAGCTTTGGTCCCCTCTGGGAAAACCTCAGATCGACCTGTTTGCCACGTTCCTCTCCAGGAAGATGGACAACTTCTGCTCTCTAGAAGAAGATCCCAGAGCCATAGCGATCGATGCTCTCCTTATGGACTGGTCAGGCATAGACGCCTTCACCTTTCCCCCATTCAAGTTGCTGGGGGAAGTGCTAAGAAAGTTTGTTGCATCGAAGGGAACAAAACTGACTAATTGCTCCCTTCTGGCCTTCCCGAAACTGGTTCACAGAGGTACTGGAATGGACAGTGGACTTCCCCAGATCTCTTCCAGAAAGGACAGATCTGCTCAGACAACCCCACTTCGAGAGGTTTCACAAAAACATCCAAGGTCTCTCCCTGACTCCTTTTCGACTATCGAAAGACTGGTCAGAGCGAGAGGTTTTTCTAAGAAAGCTGCAAGTGCAATTGCTAGAGCCCGCAGGTCCTCTACCTTGCGGGTCTACCAATCGAAGTGGGAAGTTTTCCGTAGATGGTGTAGGTCGAAGAAGCTGTCCTCTTCCAATACCTCTGTGACCGAAATCGCTGATTTTCTTCTTTTCTTAAGAGAAGAGTCGAAATTGGCTGTATCTACTATCAAGGGATATAAGAGCATGCTCTCATCTGTTTTTAGAAACAGAGGCCTGAATTTAGAAAATAATAAAGATCTTCATGATCTCATTAGGTCTTTCAAGACTTCCAAATTGAGATCTTCTCTCCCCCCGAGTTGGAACCTGGATGTAGTCCTCAAGTTCTTGACTTCTGACAGGTTCGAACCTCCAGATAAAATCTCGTTCAGAGATCTTATGAGAAAATGTATATTCCTGTTAGCCCTCGCAACTGCTAAGAGGGTCAGGGAATTGCATGCTTTGGACTCTCGGTGGGTTTTAAAAGACTGCTGTGGTTTCTTTTCAACATCTATTCCTAGCAAAAAATGAGAACCCTTCTAAACCTTGGCCTAGAAGTTTCGAGGTCAAGGGACTCTCTCCCCTGGTAGGTAGAGAGTTGGAGCGGTCTCTGTGCCCAGTCAGGACCCTGAAGTTCTATCTAAAAAAAAAAGGACACAGGATTCAGGGATGTCGACAACAGGGTCTCTGTGGTTTTTCAGTAAGAAACCCCAAGAGACCTATGTCAAAGAACGCACTGGCGTTCTTTGTCAGGAATGTGATAACAGAAGCTCACAGGGATTGTCAAGAGAATCCTTAAAGCTGCTTAGGGTAAAAGCTCACAAAGTCCGTGCAGTTGCAACTTCCCTATCTTTTACTAAGAATATGTCAATGAGAGACATTTTAGCAGCAACTTATTGGAGATGTAATTCAGTATTTGCATCCCATTATTTAAAGGATGTTAAAGTAACATACGAAAAATGTTTTTCTCTTGGACCGTATGTATCAGCGGATACTATGCTGGGACATGGAGCGGATGCTGATCCTTAATTAAATTTTGTTTTTGTTTTCTTTAATGATTATTTGTAACAATATTGGTGTTGAGTTTTTTGGGTTGCTTGAAAGGATGTTCGGGATGACTCCTTTCAATCGTAGTACTAACCCGATGATAGGATCAGGTGATCGGGATCAGTGTCGTGCTCTATTATAATGCCATTAGGCAAGGTGTTTTGTCATGTAAGTGGATAGGACCCCATTGACAAAGATCCTAAGGTTCTGTCGAGTAAGTGGATAAGACCCCTTTGACAGACCATCAAGAACTCTTAGCATGAGGTCACTACCTCGCTGAGGCTCTTGAAGCGATGCAGGCTCCTAGGCAGTAGCCATGAAGTCTTTCGCTAACACAGGTAGGCAGGAAACCAAGGTTTTTTATTTTTATTTCCTACAACGTATGTTGTTTCCTGTCATTCAGTAAAATTAGCGGTCTCTTACCCTCCGCCAAAGTGGTGCCAATCAGCTAAGTATATATCTGCCAGGGAAGTTGAATGTATAAAAATGATATTGTCATGATACAATAAAGTTTTATACATACTTACCTGGCAGATATATACGATTAAATGGCCCACCTCAGGAGACAGGTGGAAGAGAAAATCTGACTTAGAAAACGGGAATGATTCCTATTCCCGCCACCCAGCGGCGGGGCGGTAGATCACCTGACCTACCTGTAGAGTGTGCCGCGAAATTCGAATTTCTATCGGGGACGACGGAGTCTATAGCTAAGTATATATCTGCCAGGTAAGTATGTATAAAACTTTATTGTATCATGACAATAACATTTTTCAGTTTTCTCCAATCAACTCTTCCATGTTGTAACTATTTTTATGGCCTCTTCGTTTAGTTCTTGTGTTAACACCAAGTCAACTGCTTAAAGCAGATCCAAGGGGTTTTTCTTCTTGCATTATTCTGTAGCTTACTCCATTACTTATATATTCAGCAAATGGCATGGGCCTATCTTTGTTGGAAACAAACATTTTTATCAAATTTTGATACTTTTATTCACTATCTCCACTCTAGATCTTGTCTTATGGTAACACTAGCTTATTAAGTCTTATGGTAACACTAGATTATTAAGTCCTCTAATTGCACAGTATAAACTTGGTACAGAAACAGATAAAATATTTATCATAAAACCGCAAAAAGCAACATTGGTTAGGAGACAGTACAGCAAGCTTTACGTTGGCATGTACAAAGAAAATCATTGATTATATGATATATTTTAAATATCAATGAAGAGTGGGAAGCAGTGTTGGAGAAACAGATGGATTTGAGATAGGAGTTGCACTACACCAGGGGTCGGCACTCAGCCCATTCATCTTCAACATCGTTATGGATGTGATGACCAAGGATGTTAGAGAAGCAGTGGCATGGGGCATATTATATGCAGATGACATGTGTTGTGTTCAGGGAGGAGGGAGTAGTTGGAGGGGAGGTTGGAGAGGTGGAGAGCAGCACTTGAGGAGAGAGGAATGAGAATAAGCAGATCAAGAACAGAATATGTGTTCCAGTATCACTGAGGATGGTGAAAATAGCATAAGAATGGGTGGGGAAGAAATAGAGAGTGCAGAAGTTCAAGTACTTGGGGTCCATATTAGAGGATAGTGAAAGCATGGACCAAGAAGTGAGACATTGAATTCAGGCAGGATGGAATAACTGGAGGTCTGTATCGGGTCCTCTGTGACAAGGTTCCTCTGAAATTGAAGGGAAAGTTTCATAGGACGGTGGTTAGACCAGCAATGTTACATGGAACAGAAACAGCAAGTATGAGGAAAACAGAGAAGATAGATGTAGCAGAAATGAGAATGTTGAGGTGGATGTCGGGAGTAACAAGTGATGATAGGATTAGAAATGAGTATATAAGAGGGAAAACAAAGGTAGTTGAAATATCAAAGAAAATACAAGAGGAAAGGCTTCGATGGTATGGACACCTGTTACGAAGAGAGAAACATCATGTTGGAAGACATACGATGGAAATGGAAGTGCGGAGTAGAAGGAAGAAGGGAATATCAAGAAAGAGATGGCGTGATTGTGTAGGGGAAGATATTAATGAGTATGATGCACAGGACAGAAATCAATGGAGACAACTCATTCACAACAGTGACCCCATATAAAAATGGGTTAAAGCTGGGAAGAAGAATAAAGAATCTGCTATCTAGGCAATACAGTGTTCTCATTTATATATTTACATATAAATCAACAAAGTTTAATCTATTCATTGAGATCTAAACGACTGTAGCAAAATATTTTATGAAAGTTTACCTGCAAATACTGCAACCAACATAGGAGGGGTATATTATTTCACTATCATGAAAGGACGGGTTAATACAACGGCTATACTAGCTATATTTCCTATAACCTAAGCACCTCTTCTGTAATGATGAAAACAGGGTTCAAGACCTACAAATATGAGTGATAAAAATTAAGCAATTATGAAAAAAATAAGAGTACCTATTCAAAACTCTAAAAGTGAGGAAAAACTGACCAGTTTTTATTCCATACAAGTACACAGGTTTCAAATAATGAAAATCACAATTTTTTTAAAGTTAAGTGTTTTTTTCATAATTACAACCTGAGTTCTTTTATGATAGGAATTACTTTCAGCAAAGCTGTAATACGGCCGTCACAATTATTGAACAAGGTGGTTAGGCAGTAGCTACTGTCCGGTAGGCGTGGACCCAGATATATGTATTTCCAATTTGCCTTTCGTCCCAGGTGCACTCTTGGGCTTGGAGCTGCACTGGCCAAACAGGATGACGGGCTAAGAGTAGCCTGGGAAATAACCTGCAAAAAGAAGGTAATAGCATTCTTCGAAATAGCCTTCGAAGGGTTCTTCAGAGAGACAAATAAGGTCCTAGGATGAGGCAAGAACTTAGCTGTGTAGGACAAATAGATTTTTAGAGCTTGAACCAGATGGAAGACGGGGAATAACTGGGTAAGGTGAATCGGAGAGACGGACAGCAGAGGAACAGAATGAAAAGGGACTCTGTAACTGTTCTTCAGAACCTCAACTACCCAACCCTCTGCACCCCACTCCTTCCAGATGTCCACAAAGTGGGAAAGACAACCTCCTACTGGTATCGACAAGGGTAACATCTCCTATTTGCGAAAACCCTTTTTCATACAATCAACTTGCCTGTCAGATATATACATAGCTAAGACTCCGTCGTCCCCGACAGAAATTCAAATTTCGCGGCACACGCTGCAGGTAGGTCAGGTGATCTACCGTCCTGCCCTGGGTGCAGGATTAGGAACCATTCCCGTTTTCTATCATATTTTCTCTGTCGCTTGGAATGTAAACAACTTTTGCAGTTCCTCCTGACTTGATTTTTGGATTTCATCGCCATCGATCTTCTGGGCTATCTTTTGCAGGGAAGTACTGGGTCTTTGGTTCGGCATACGCATATTAATTTGTTTTAATAACTTTGGCTTCGAAAATTTCGAAGAATTGTTTACGTGTAACTACCGAACTTTTCGGTAGACACTCACCATAGTTTGCAAAAGGAAAAGTTTAATATTTATTCATTAATAACGTGTAGTAAATGTTAAAATTGATTGAGGAAGTTTAAGCTAACTTCCTTCTTGAGGAAGTCAGAATAAATAGAATTAGTTTCGCTTCCTTTAGGAGTTTTTATAGCTCTCGTACTAACGAGCAGTTAGAGCATTAACAATTCTAGTAGTGTTGTATACTCATCTCCTTCTTACTTCACAGAATCTTCAAATTCATATTGCAATTTGAAGACAAAGGAATGTAGCTCAAAATACGAGCTATTGAAAGGTAAGAAGTGATTTTAGTGTTCCCCTTTTTGCAGTGGAGGGTGCGTCTGATCGGCTCTGTCTCGCTCCCAGGCCTAGACCTCTTCCAAGCTCCCATGCCCAGAGGAGAAGGAAAGTCGAAAGCCTTACGGAGGTTATAGAGAATCCCCACCGGTCAGGCATCCCCTCGGCAGGTTCTGTAGCACGTCCCAGACTGCCAAGTTCGCCATTGGAAAGGCGTCCTATAATAATGAGGGTGCGCCCGATCGGCTCTGTCTCGCTCTCAGGCCTAGACCTCTTCCAAGCTCACAAACCAGAGGAGAAGGAATGTCAAAAGCCGTAAGGAGGTTTCAGAGAATCACCTCCGGTCGGGCGTCCCCTCGGCAGGATCGGTAGTAGCATCCCAGACTGTCAAGGATAACCGTTGGAAAGGTATCCTATATTAGTGATTTCGTTTTTCCGATTCCTCATCGGAAAGGGGGAAGTTCTGACGAATTTTCGAGACCTTCTAAAGTTTTTAGAAATCTCTAAGTAACTGGATTATATCCCGGAAAGTATTACGGAAGTATATCCGCCTTCCCTAGATCGGATACGGAGAAGTAAGAAGTAGCTGCGAAGATCCTGGGAAAGTTACTACAGCAGATATCTTCGTTATTGGAGTATTAAGAGGGTCCCTTCTCCGGAAAGGGAGGACCTCTTCCTTCTTGGAATCCTCTAGAAGTCTCTGAGAACTCGGACGAGGCACCTATCAAGAGTCTTGGTGGATAAGGAGAAAGAAGTTTCATATACGATGCAAGATATTATCTTTCTCGCAACAGACTGCTCAGGACCGCTTCAGAAAAAGCGTCCTGCGAGAGTGTTTCTCTTCTTCTGCTTCTCCTTCACTTATATTAGGGTGGAAAGACTCGGATCTTTCCAAGCCCCTGAAAAGGCTTTGGAAGAACCTTCTTTGAACTCGAGCCAGAGCGCTTCACTGATGAAGCTCCCACCTCAATCAAGAAGGTGAAGTTGTGTCGACGTCCCCCTATATGGACGTAGCGGATCGTACTCCTACGAGGTCTCCCTACCCCTCCCATTGAGAGGGCGCGGGAGAAGCTTCTAAGAATATCCTACTGCTGTTCAGAGAAGCTAGCCTCCTTGGTAGGAGTTATGGCTAGACATCCTCCTCGTAAGAAGGACGTTTCTCTTCCGATCAAGAAGTCTCGTCTTCTCTCTCCTGCCAAAAACGAGGCGTCTTTCAGACATGAAGCTTCGTCTTCTAAAACAAGTAGAGGAAGATTTTCGTCTAGTTCGAGAGCGAGAGAGGCATGTACCAGACAAGATGTCGCACAGAAGACACCAGCTCAAACGTGAGGCATCTTCCAGGCGCGAGGCGTCATACAGAGGGGTGAAATCAGCCAGACGCGAGACTATAGCCAGGACTTATTCCGGACGTGAAGCTTCATCGAAGCACAAGGCGGCCAGCCAAGTTTTTGGCGCCAGCCAGGACGCCAGTTGAGTGCGAGACGTCTTCCAGGCGCGAGGCGTCTTCCAGATGTGAGCAGTCAGCCAAGCGCGAAGCGTCAGCCAGGACGCTCGGCGGACGAGAGGCGTCATCCAGGCGCGAGGCGTCTTCCAGATGAGAGGAGCCAAGGCTCCAACCAAGCGTCAGCCAGACGCCAGGCGCCAGGGTCTCAAGCTTCTTTGTGTTTGGAGATAGCTTTCACAAAGACTCTCCTATTTTGAGATTTGTCACAAGATCAGTTGGTTTTCCTGACAGGGACACAAGATGTCGCGCAGGCGACCGTAGCCCATGTCAGGAGGGGACTGTGACTGTGGGAAGTTTTCTAACTAGAACATCTTCTCATGACCCCAGGGAATTAATGTTCGCCTAAGCGACTTCATCTCTGTCATGAGGGTTTGTTTCGGAGAAATAATCCCTCTCTTTGTGAAGAGAGGCTCTCTCCTTAGGGGACTCCCTCTCTTCTACTAACATTTGGAACAAGAGATGGAAGACATAATAGACTAGGAAGTCAAGGAGGGTGCAGGTCTTTCAGATTACAAGACCTTAGCAACCCGTTTCATTACAGCTTTATGTCCATGTAATAGGAGACTGGAATGATTCTCTTCGATCCTTGCTTCTTGTTAGGATCTCCTTCGTCTTTAACACTAAATTGTATTACAAGATAGAAATTTTTCCATTCTCCCTCGGCCTCGGAGGAAAGAAAGAATGTAAAAGAAAATCATCCTTTTAGACTACGGTATGGTCAAGTCAATATGCACACACCGAAGTAGACTACAGTTTCTTACATCCTTACATAGGTTTCCTAGATTAATGATGTTTACCTGAAATGTGCAGCTTTATAAAGGATTCTTATACGGCAGAGCACGATATGAGATAATTATCTCATGCTTTTTAGAAACGCATGAAGACAGCATAATCTTTTTAGAATCGAATTTTGCTCAGGAGAAGATGGATGAGTTCGATGGAAACATTTTTTTTCGTGTCAGAAGGATGTCCCTGGATGGGGCTATAAGTACGTTTACTAGCTCCATCCCGGCGCAAGCTAGAAGCGCCAGAAGCGTAAGATTCACCTAACAGGATCTTTTCTCGATTTAGCGAATTATTAACCTATAAGTCCATCAATCTCTATCTTATCTCTAAGAACATCGAGAATTTCTCTTTTTACTCCAACTGTTCCCGTTTATAAATAGAAGCTATTGAGAACAAGAACACGGAACGAAACGATATCAAGAGGTTCGTGGTATCAGTTTTGCACTTCCGAGGCAACCTTCTCGATCAACGATAACTGTTAAACACCATCAGTAAAAAAACCAAAAACATTTATTGGAAGAGTTGTGAAGTCTGAGAGAACCTTCTTTATACATCTCTTCGCGAGTGTAATAGGACTTTCTTCCTACAAACTGCTGCCTTATTCTCGAAACAAAAGGGTAACAATACGCCATCTTTACTGTTAATGGGGAATAAACTTTAGTCTTTTTTCCCCTATTATATATATTCTTAACAGATATTAAGATAAATGGGCGTCAAAGGAAGAAGATGAATGCCTCATTTTGGCCATAGAGAGGTTGGATTCACAGAGGCCACGTTATTCTCTCAGCATGGGTCGGAAGGGTTTTTCTAAGAGATTAGAGATTTTATCAGAATCTATTATAAATAATGGACCTGAAAAACCTATCCAATCTGAGTCTGTCTGCGTGCAGACTGACCAGAAGTAAACATGAATGAGAGGATTTTCAAGAGAAGCTTGATAATTCCTTCAAACAGGCTAAAGACATAGAGTGGCTGAAGATCGTGCTAAATGGAAGGGGGAAACTTTGCCTATTCCGATAGCCTCTGTGAACCACATATTGGTTTTCTTCCCTTTCAGGGGGAAGTATCACCTTTGTATTTTCTGCTTTCAATGAATACAGTAAAATGATATACTCTGTCTCGACAAAGAGTATTAGAGATAGCAGCAGAGAATTAAGATCTTCGGGATCTTATACAATACCTCTATACGATAAAGGTAGGAGATCTTATACTTAGAATGGGATCCTATTTTGGGCCTCAGATTCCGTGTTCTGACAAGATGGAACTGCTCCTCATAAAAATTTTAGGAGAGAATTCTTGGTTTTCTCTTGGCCCTAAACTGCCAAGAAAATATTGAAGTTTTTGAGCATTGGAATCTCGCATCTTATTCAGTGGAGACTTGGCAACGATTTTTTATCAGCATATGTCTTGTTAAAAGAGATTTAACCCTCTATTCCTGACTCAACGATTTCGGAGAGAAGTTTCGTTGTCCAGACAGGATACTTATGTTTTTTCTTCTACGAAAGAAGAAATGGTTAAAACATTTTTCCTACAGAGTCTTTTGAATACGAGGAGGACTCGAAATAGATCCCAGAAGACATTGAGAGAGATACATTAGAGCTAGAAATCAGGGGTCCTCCCAATTTCAGCTCGGAGTTACCTTCGGCTTCCAGGCTCCTTCCCTTCCTTAGAGCAAGGATAGGGAAGATTCGGCAACGAGAAACCTCATCATCATTTCAGAAGAGATCTCGTTAGCAAAGAAAATAATCACGAAGGATGCTCATCGGATAAAGACTTATCTCTCGCACTGTTAGATTCCTATCGTCTACTAGATGTAGCTGGATACAATCACCTCCCATTGCCGGAGAGGCCTAAAGCTCAGAGTGGAAGAATTTCTTCCGTTCTTCTCCTGTCCTGATGAACCATTGTGATTCTTCAGGACTTTCAGACAATGTAACGCAAGCCAGAAGCCAAGTGCCGTAATGTCATTGTCTGATGAAGAGACAGAGCGGGCCTCCAACCTGGCGCATATGCGCTAGAGGCGAACAAATCGGACAGATAAGAATGTCCGATGTGTACATCGCTAGGCAACCTCGAGACTCTACCAAGCTAGAAGCTCAAGCAAGTGGGAGGGATCCAGCCAGGCTCCAGATGCTAAAAAGAGCCAACCTGGAACATGGCGAGGAGTCGCCAGACATCAGGCAAACTCGAAACGCCAACAGGTGCAAGGCACCAGCCAGGCGCGAGGCGCCAGCCAAGCGCGAGGAGCCAACCAGGCGTCAGGCGCCAGCTAGGTGCGAAGCTCAAGCCAGGCGCGAGTGCCAGTGAGGCGCGAGGCGCCAGACAGGTGCGAATCTCCAGCTAAGGCGCGAGGCGTCAACCAGCTGAGAGGCGCCAGTCAAGCGAGAGGTACCAGACAAGCGCTAGGCTCCAACCAAGAGCGAAGCACCAGCTAGGCGCGAGGTTCCTGCCAGGCTTCAGACTTCAGACGGGAGAGATCCATTTCAAGAAAGCCCTGGTCTTCTTTGAAACATGGAGATCTCCTAAGCACTTCATAGTGACTTGATTCCTTCAAACAGCTGAGAATTATAAGCGCAGGAAGTGCGCGCTTTTGCAAATTCTTGTTCTTTACATAGCAATATGTCATATAAGACATATTAGCTGTGTTGTACGGTAGAGGCAACTCTGTGTTGACTTCTCCTTACACAAAGGATGTCAAGTTAACCTACGAGAGATCCTTCTCTTTTGGTTTATACGTTTCTGCGGATACGTTACTGGGATAAGGAGCCGACACTGATCCTTAACTTTGAGTTAAAGTTATTTAACTTAGTGAAATTATTGGGGTTTTTGAAAGGAGTGTGGGAATAACTCTTTTCAATTTGAGCGCGAACCCTCGTGTTAGGATCAGGTGATCGGGATCGGTGTTACGCTCCTTAGTTATGCCAATAGGCATAGGTGTATTGTCATATAAGTTGGATTAGCACACCATTGACAAGTACCTTTTAGGCTCTGCGAGTAAGTGGATAAGACCCCATCGGCAGACCCACAAGAACTCTTGGCCACAGATCACATATCTCGCTAAAGTTTCTTGAGGTGATGCAGACTCCTTGGCAACAGCCATATGAAGTCTACCACCTATCAAATAGGAACCAAGGTTTATTTATACCTACAACATATGTTGTTTAACTGTCTATTCCATGTTAGCTGTCTCTTACCCTCCACCAAAGGGTGTCAATCAGCTATGTATATATCTGACAGGTAAGTTGATTGTATGAAAATGATATTGTTATGATACAATAAAGTTTCATACATACTTACTCCTGGCAGATATTTACTACGATTAATGGCCGGCCCACCCAGCCTCCCCGCAGGAGACAGGTGGAAGAGAGAAAATATGATAGAAAACGGGAATGGTTCCTAATCCTGGGCAGGACGGTAGATCACCTGACCTACCTGCAGCGTGTGCCGCGAAATTTGAATTTCTGTCGGGGACGACGGAGTCTTAGCTATGTATATATCTGCAGGTAAGTATGTATGAAACTTTATTGTATCATAACAATATCATTTTAGATGACATGGGTTTGGAAGATGGAACTGTGGGCAAAACTTTAGCAGAGAAGCGCACCTTTTTAGGTGATCAAGCTCCCTGAGCCACCACACGGATCATCGCTTGCTGGAAGTAGGAGAGACAAAGTTAACCATTGCTGAAATATCCTCCTCTTTGAACAAACTGTTGCAGAGCGCTAGAGGCATCCTTGTTAGCACCCTCTTATGGATATCTGAAAAATGGGTAGGAAGATACCTCAAGAACAAGTCCCTCCTCTTCATGCCAATGAAAGTCGTACATCCTGCTATGTTGGCTTGGTGCGCCAAACCCATAGACACTGAAGTAATCGGATTGTCGAAGAGGACCGGATCTGACAGAACATACCTGTTTCTCTCGAGGAACCCCATTAACCCTGACAACATCTATCTACATTGAATGTGACAACACCTCCGACTGGTTCCGAAAGGTGTCCTCCAAAATGGTTGCTTCGCACAAGGAGATTCCCACCAGCCTAGAAGCCGAAGGAACCCTATGCAGAAGAACCTCCATTGATTTGTTAGGAACTCTTATGCCGGCCAAAGGATTACTTGCTACCCCATATAAACCTTTCCGATTGGGAAGTAAAGAGGAATCCTGCCTACCTGACCTTATTACCGCAGCTAACTTGGCATCCGCCTCCCTCAGTGCCTGCTCCACCCGACTGAACCAAGGAAGTACGGAGAACCGTTAGCTTAGTCGCATACAACTCTTCGAACATAACCTGGTTAGGCTGTATCGGTTCCTCCGGAGCTTTAGATTGTGGAAAGAGCAAACGGATGAACTCCACCATCCGCTTATATACTTGCTCTCCCCTGCTTTAGGAAAGCCCACCTCTGTAACTGGACCCTCATCTTCCAATAAGACCTCCTTATCTAAATCTTCCGGCCGCAACAGAGCAGGAAAAGACAGAACGAATACCAAAATTACCTAACCCTGAAGAAGGGGAACCCACAGTTTCCGTACCCTTAGATACTTGACCTAACATAACTGGCCTTACCCCTGAGCCAACCGCTAACGGTTGTGCAAGACCTCCTCCGAGTGATGACGTAACGCCTACTCCTGTCACACTTTCAACAAACGTATGTGCCAATACCGCACCGAGCATACCTGGGACCAACCCACCTGAGCCAAATGTACTCGGTTGCGCACCCTTACCACCACCGAGAGATGATGATGTAATTGGATCATACAATGCCAATGACGAAATACCTGAACCTGATCCCACCAGATGGCCCGCACCAGTACCTAAGAGTGGCGAAGCTGCAACACCTAAACCGCCTGGTTGAATCATCGTCCTGTTCGGACAGAAACCCACAGCCCGCTGAAACCTCCATAATAGAAGAGGGAGTACCCGTGACAGATCCTCCACCAACCCCAAACCAACACCGTATCCTTTGGAAAGAGAAACCGCCGTAACCTCCGGAAAGGTTGAAAAGGCCATGGAAGGAGAAGAGAAATTGGAAGCAGTCAAACCCGGCACAACTACCGGAACTCCAACCACGGAAGTTGGACAGGTAGAGGACATGCCAACCGAACCCGCACTCAAAGGTGTGCTTAATGGGAAGCTCCGGTCTACTGAGGCCGATACGGCCAAGGTACATCTATTACCCACAGGTAGGAAGAGGAACTGCTGAAGCCAATGGACCTGAAAGAATCTTGGGTGAAACAATCAACTCTTCCAAAGCTACCGGCCGAGCCTGTCCTATGCTCAAAATTCCACAACCTAAGTCTGACAACTGGTCAGAATAAATCCTTGCAGAGGCTTCCGCATCAGGCTGAGGGAACCCGGAAGACCGAGAAATCGGTTGCCCCAAGGAGAAGGTAACCACAGGAGGGAAACCTGAGGACAGTCCAAAGAAGACACCGAAGTATGACCCGAAAGGGAAAGATGAGAAAAGGCCTGAGTAGAAGATTTGACTGGTAATGAATGAAGGGGATGACTTGGGACAGAAGGAAACATAGAAGAAGCAGAAGTGGAAGATGAAGCCATCTTTTTAAGACAGAAAATATATAGAATGCACACCTCCCTGATAATCCAGACATATATATCACTCGTAAACTCAGGGACATTCCTGAGAACATGATCCCGCACATTGGGAAAACCAAGGTGGAAACACTGCCTAACCAATAATCTGTAACCCTGTGATAATCCTAGAAAATTAGCATTATATTCTGCCAGATTAAAAGACAAATCCTCCAAAGCACCACTACTAGTTACTAGCTCCGACTTTACCCCTGAGAGAAAAGGAACCTTCTACATCTACATCTCCTAAAGGCTTGGAAGCCAAATGCCGAGGAAATTTTGCATAAGGAAATAATACATCTGCAGGATCTAAAGGAGACCCAGTCCTGCCCAAAAGCAACCTCGAACCAGAAACCGAAGGCAAATGCCCCTGTAACTTCTCTTCCTGTACACCTATACTAGAATCCCTAACTGTCTCTGTCTCGTCTAAAGCTAATTCACCCTTAGAACTTCAACCTTTAGGGGAAAGGGGGATCTCTGCTGCTAACACTGCCGGCTCCATGGCGGGGGCCTGGCAGATCCCACCTTCCAGGCTTGTGGGCCTCCATGACCCCCGCCACCCATTAGGGCTGGTTCTGGAACAGGCAGGGGAGCTGGAAGAGAATGATTAGTATCCACTATATTGTTACTACTATTATCTTTGTCTTCGTTTAACTTGGAAATTAAATTGGCAAAAAGGCTAGTCATACTTTAAGACAATCCATCTTCCAACTTCCCAAATAGAATCAACTGTAGCTTTTCCTGATCTACATTACTAGGTTCTACTACTGGCCTACACTTACTTTTAGAAGCTAGTGATTTCCTGTTTAAGGTAGATTCCCATTTGGTCTACCGACCAATCCCTTACATCTCTGCCTAATGTTACACTCAGGGCTGCTCTGAAGGCACAGCAGAAGAGGTGGGCTTCAAAGAGTTGGTCGAAGGAACTTCTTTCTGGGGCGTGTCCATCATCCAAATCAAGGCAGAGTCAATCATCGTCCTAAACTGTAGCAAAATCCAGAGAGATCCAAATTGTAATCCAAAGTAAATCCAGAGTCATCACTGGGAATAAAGGCCAAAAAAACTGTGAGGGTCGGGCTACCGGACCAAAAAGTTCACTTGGACCAGGATACGTCCTGTAAGACAAGTGAACAGAGCAATTGAGTAGGGAGAGCTCTGGCAGCCGGTTCTGGTAGCAGTTAAAATTTACCCAATTTATGGGTAAGTCTGTGGGGATATAGTTTGGGCTGGTCAGCGACAAGGGCTAATTCAGGTGTTACAATAGGAAGACTACTGGTTGGAGCGAGGAATCTGATTGAGTCTCCAAAACTGACTGGATTTCAGCGCAGCTGAGCTATTCCTCCTGGTCGAAAGAGCGAGGAGGAGTACCCTGCCTGTGACACATTGATCGGAGTATAAGAACTGCAAGATAAATAGGCAGACCTCTTGAGCCTTTTCGAAATGAGTGAGGAATCATAACTCATATGAAAAAGGCAGCGAAGAATATGAAGAGTCTGAGGCATTAAGGCTGCCTTACTGCCCACGTCTCCTTCCTCCCCTTTCTAGAGGAAGGAATGGGATTGCTTCTATGATTCTGATAAGAAAAATATAAGTGAAACTCGATGTGTAGGCTTACCACATCAAATGTCCGACCAGCAAGTGTAAGTTCGAGTCCTATCCTCAACCTGAAGGACGAGGATGGGGAAGGAGGAGAGACCAGCCACTCTTGCATCCTTCTTACCTCCAGAACTGCACACCATAGGCGAGATGCAACTTGTCCTCTTGAAGGAGCTGGGTAAGCAAACACAACCTGTTGAGCATCCATCACTGATCCAAAGAAAATGTGTTCCAAGGACATGTGGGCAAAGACCCGAAGGAAGGAAGACAATGTCCTAATGGGACTACATCTATCTTCCAGTCCGACACATTCTTCGGAATGTGATGAAAGGGCTGAACCACTGACACTGTGAGCTCTCAGGGAGAGCGTGCAGCTGATGTAGTTATCTGCAGAGCAAAAGTTCGTGATCCCAGGACTCAAAGGAAGCCATGTTCTTGTGTGGCAGGATCACAAGCTTAAAGCAAGCAGGCAAATCCCCCCTCAAACTTAATCAATCCAGCTGCCAAACTCACCCTCAGTCACACTTTCCTCTTTACACTGCAGAGTACATGCAGGACAATTGACCTATACCTACACACAGAACAAAAAAACACAAACACATGTACTCACCCAACTCCAGATACTCCGGGCTATGCTGTGCTGTCTGCCGGTCGAGGTTGCGGAGATACCAGCAACAACAAAGACAACAACCAAGAACCACAACCCAACAACACAACACCCAAGAACACTGCACAAACAATACTAACAACACAAAAAAATCAACAACACAACAAGCCAACACACACACCCACTAACAACAAGAAATCACAACAGATCACCAACAACAACCCTCAACAACTCACAACCACACCAAGAAACTACAACAGGTCCCCAACAACAACAACCTTCAACTATAACAACTCACACATAACCCAACAGGAACTCACAAGCACAACAAATCTAACAACACAGGCACAACAACCCCAAAGCAAACAACATCAAACTTAACAAAACAAACAACAAATCAATAACACATCACTACTGACTTTCTATTCCTTCAAGACTTAACAGACCACTGCCGACACTACTTATCTTCACAGGCTCTGCCTAAAAATTGACCAAAGACTGCCTCCAAAACACAGAACTGTTAACTCCAACAGCACCAGCAGACAACTCAGAACTCACCAACAGCCAATTCAGTCATTAAGTATCCATACAGCAATTACACCCTCTCTCTTTCTCTCCAGGACGTTGTCAAATGGAACTCCCATTACTCCTCCATATTTCCTCCCCCGTTACATTTGACGTCTCCTTACATTCACAACACCCACACTAAATAGCCTTCCACAACGCCCATGGATGCTCGGACGCAGGCCCCCTGGATCTTGTTTGAGGGCCCTCATACACACTCTCAGTTACACCGTCATCCACTTCTCCCAGACCACTTCCAGTCAGAGACTCCCATTACCATCTCCCTCACTAATATCCTCCCAAATCCCACTCACTATCTCATCTACCCCTTTTAACTCTTGTCCCAATATCTCTCGTAACTCTGCCACCAAATCACTTACCTCATTCACACTCCTGCCAAACTCCCGAAGAGACTCATTTATACTGCCAACCACATCCTCACCACCTGATTCCCTTCCTGGTGAAACTTCACTAAACCCCAACAATTCAAACCCACACACACTATATGTATCATTCCTCCCCTCAAAGTCATCCGTATTACATGCCTCATTCACCATTTTTACCCTAACACTAACCCCTCTATCATGCAGCTCATGTTTCTCCCTTTCATTCCCTTTCCTTATCTTCTTCCACATTCTTCCATACTCAACCAACACCAACTGCCGATCTTCCAGACCCAATTGGTCACTGACACTCGGCTTACATTTATTCACCCTCAAGCACTCACTCATCACATTCTCCCGAACATACTGTCACATACTAGAGGACCCACCCAACTGAATCCCCTTTTCACTTAGTTTCCCAAATTCCCAGCCTGACTCATCCTCTTATGCCTACACACAATCGTCACATGACCTTCCATCCCACAGCCAGCACACTTTGCATGCTGTTCTTTACACATCCTAGCATAATGCCCGTTCTTCCCGCAGTTGCCGCAAGCCACACTCATACAGGTACCCCGACATCCATTAACTATGTGCCCTACCTGTCCACACCTATAACACTTAATATCCCTATCTTTCTTACACTCGCTCACTAAATGCCCCATTTGCCCACATCCGAAGCACGCTCCCAACGCCCACTGGCATTCATTCTTCCTGTGTCCTGGCTTACCACATCTCTAACACCGCTGCTCTCACTCACAACTAACTGACCCCACTCTTCCAACACTCGCACTCCTACCACTTTTAGGGCTAACTACACTCACGTTACTTGCTCTAACACTCCTATCAACCACTCACTCTGCCATTCGCCTCGGCCCTTCCAAAACTGCTTCCCCATAGCTTTTAAACTCTGGTATAACCTCAGCTACTTCAGTCCTAACACTAACACTTCTACTCTCTTTCATACACCTATCTAACTCGTAATCCTCTATTATTTCTAAAATGTGGTTCCATGTTAACCTTTTATTCGTCCATCGCATTTTCTCCGTACACTTCAGATTTATAAACTCATATACACTCCCTGGCACAGTTGCCAACAACTTTCGCACTAACTCCTTACGCTCATGTATCCCTTCTTCCTTAAACTTTTTCTGGCTAATGTTTCTAACCTACAGACATATTGACAACGACTCACCAACATTCATTCTTGCCTCTTCAAAATCATGGTTTCTCCTTATATCTAACGCTACTCTTTATCCTCTTTGCCTTTTCTACAATCCTGGCTTTCACACTCATACAGCACATTCCCTATACTTATCACTACCCCATACATACTCAACAAGAAGTTACCTAACTCTTGCCCAGACTCTCTTGTTATCCCCATACTTAGCCTCACAATACTTCTCACATTCCTTAAAAAAAAGAAGTCCCTAATGTCCCTACTACCATACTCCTCGTATTGTGCACATCGAGGTACCTCTCTCATATACACAGCCTTTCGTACTTCCTGCTCATTCTCACTCAGTTTCGCTACTTCCATTCTGATCCTTCTTTCCCTCTTCCGAATACAGCGAATCCACTTCCATACTCACGTCCATACTCTTGACTATGCTCTTCTTACCCTTCTTCTTTCTACCTACCCGTTTCCACTCCCTGCTATCTAAATCCCTCTCAGCCCTTTCCCCAATGTATTCAGTCCTAGTCTCATCCTGTCCGTCACCCTTACTAGCCTTCTTTCCCTTAGTCTTCTTCTTTTCCTCAGCCCCCCTCTTATTCTTGTCCTCAGGTTTATCCTTATCCTGTGATTCCCCTTCTTTTTCTTAATTATCACAACCATTTTAGAGCGGCAGCCCGGACCGTTGAGATACAACGAAGGAGATACCGACTGTAACCCCTACCGGTATTTAGGAGTAGACTTGTAAACTGTTAAACTGACCGTCTGCCGAAAATATATGGGTGGCTTACTTAACAAGCACCACTAATTGCTCGTTAGATTTTGGGTCTAGATCCAATATATGAGATACCAGATGAAACTAATATATAATATATCTGCAGACTCTACTGAATATAGAATGACCAGTGACAGACATTTTGGAGGGTGGGTTCCCCCTGACAGACGCACTGAAAAGGGGGTGTTAATTGGATCTAGATCCAACTTAGGAGATACCGAGTAAAATTTACACTATAATAGCACTGCACATCCTAGAATACTGTAGTGGTAATGACATACGTTTTAGTTGGTGGTTACCCCCTGACAGACGCCCCACAACGAGTGGGGAAGGGGAGACAGGATCTGCATCCAACATTGGAGATACCAAGTAAAATTTGTACTTCAATAGCACTGCACATCCTAGAATGCTGTGATGGTAATGCCAGACATTTTAGTGGGTGGTTACCCCTTCACAGACATAACCTACGATTGGAAGGGAGAGATGGGACACCTTGAAATAATTCAAAATCTATCATAGGCAATATTAATATTAGAAATATGGTAAGTATCTGAAAATCGTGAGCCTGATAAAATGTAAAAGGCATAAAATTCAAGAAATATTGTGATGTTTCAGGATAAGAATTACTGCCGGAGTTATTTTTTAAAATTCCTATTGAAGTTTGGAATATTTCACTTCATTAATTCCATCACATCTATATAAATACTATGTGTGAGACTTACTAGGCTTGGTCTACTTTCTATAGTTTCACACACACACACACACACACACACACACACACACACACACACACACACACACACACACACACACACATATATATTATATATTATAATATATATATATATATATATATATCTATATATATATAATACATATACATATATATATATATAATTATAATAATTTAGCACTATCCTTTGAGAGTTATTACGTCACACAAAGTATTTTATCTGAATGGGAGGGAGTCACAAGTGGCAACAGCTACAAGTATGTGTTGAGCCATTTTTGAATAATTAAACCAGTCATATGGTGCCACTCTCAATTCCTCTGAAAAAAGAAATGTAAGATAAGTATTCTCGTTTTAATAGCGTCTTTGGTCATTTTCTTTTCTTGCCTATAGTTAGGACACTGTTGCCATGTCGAGGTTCGTAGCCCAACGTGTCTTACCATAACTGAATTGTTCTTTAGTTGCTGCTGGTTCGTGTGGATGAAATGAAATTTTTATCGGATATGGGAATTCGATTGATATTAAGACCAAAGTCCCATCATAAAGAGCCGTTTTAACACCCGCACATTCAGAAAGAGATGATGTATCACAATACAAATAATTACTGGAAACGGAAATGTGAATGAATTGTTCAGGATAAGCTAACTATAAAGATTAAAACATTTTCCCCCATTTTATTCCCCCTCCCGAAGTTGACGATCATACAACTTGGAGCTCCTGACTCCCAAATGAAGTTGGTCTATAATATGTCAATTATCTAATAGTCCACTTATTTTCGGCTGCCTCACTCAAAATGATCTGTACACTATCACCAAGTATCAGGTACCATATATATTCAGGGAAGAAAATCTAAACTCAAATAAAAATGATACGCAGTTTGATGTTTAAAGCCAGCTGAGTGCGTTTGCCTCTTAACTTTCCGCCGGCACGCACCACAGGCAGCCTATGTAATGTGTTTCAATACATTCTATCGATGCTGGCTTTGACGACCATTATTCGGCTAATTTTCTCCCTAGTAATATTTTTTTCTTTATTTGTTCATTATATCCAGTAGACAGGCACTAACATCATATTATATCCTCATGTCTGTTCAATGTATTTACCATTGTTAATATGATTTATAATGCGTCTCCAACAGTCATAAAAATCGGACAACCGAATGTGCAAATATGTCAGCTGTGTGCAAGGCATAGGGCGTCAATCACTGGAGTAACGATCTCCCTACCGAGAGTGACTTCGGAAGGCCATATTGAAAGGTCTCAGTCCAGCTCTTAGTACTATATTTTTATTACTATTCTATTTTTTTTTATTCTTTATTTTTTTATCTTATTATTATTATTATTATTATTATTATTATTATTATTATTATTATTATTATTATTATTATTATTATTATTCGACCCAATTTCACAGAGAAAAATTACCTTACGAAAACACACCTAAGCACTCCAACCATTGTGGTCAGGCCTAAGCATCTGCTCTTGGATCTAAGCAGTGTCAAGCATAAATGGTTCCTGTGTAAATACAGGACTTTCTTTGCATATGGTAGCGAAGCACTAACTAAAACAGTAATGTAGTACAATCACTAAACACCAACACTCACAATGCACTTACTCAGTAAGCACTCACACTTGCATACATTCACTATACACACACACACACACACTTAACATACACTCACACACACTCTCAATAACACAAAACACTCTGAATACCCAAAACTCACTAGGCACTCACTATACACTAAATGCTCACTAAACACTTAAAACACTAAATTTACTAAATACTCATTATACTCCATTCACTAAACACTCACTAAATCCTAAAAATTAATTAAACACTAAACATTCACTAAACCCTAAGCACTCATTAAATACTAAATGCTTACCAAACCCTAAATACTTATTAAATACTAAACAGTGAATGAACATCCACTCATTATAAACTTAACAAACACTTACATACTAAACATTTGCTAAACACTAACATTCACGAGACATTCACTAAACGCTCACTTAAAATTCGCAAAACTTTCACTAAAACCCTAAACACTCACTGAATACTTACACACTAAATATTCACTAAACACTACCATTCACAAGACATTTATTAGGGCTGTTGCCTTGTATAATAAGGCGCCCTATGAGGTAATGTTAGACTTGCGATAATCTTACGCTAAGTCGGTTGGTTATACACTTCCATACTCATTGGAGTGTCTTGGGGTTTGTAGATCACCTACGAAGTGGTTATGACGACGATGTGTTAAACTCATGATGATTCGGCAATGATGTGAGGTTCTAGTAGAAAACACGAAGTATAAAAAATACTTATATTCTCTGAGATTACATGATGAAAATCAGATAGGATTTGTACAGGTCTGCCAATGACGATGGCTTGATCGCTTCTGCCAATGATGATGGCTAATTCAACTCTGTTCCCACTGCCATCTCGGTTACAAGTCATAAAGGAAGCAGACAGTAGCTCAAACATATGAACATACATACAAATGAGGCACATTAGAAATCACGTAGGGCGTTTGAATTATAGGTCGTGGTAGTTGTCTCAAGCAGGAAGCTTGGACTAATGTTTCAAAACAAATGAATGACCACAGGTGACGGCATGTCAACTTAGCCTACTTTATTGTCTCTGGTCTGATCACATTCCTGCAAGCAATATGGTTGACCTCTTTAGTTTTAGTTTTTTATATATATGGAATAACATTCCACATTTTTATTATGTAATCACTTACATAAAAGCTCGGTCAGCTACAAAACCAACCACTGAATATTACTCAAGCTTGACTTGCATTTGACTTATAGGAGTGTGATACCGACACTATGTGAATATATATAGATATATAGAAAATACTTATAAGTAAAAAAAATTCATGGTGTACACAATACAGATTCAAGTAATAAGATATAAAACATAATATGCATATGATGATATTCGTAAATAATAGTGATCACGTGATATATACTGATACAGTTTTTCACTTCATCTCATTAAGATACATATGCTACAGAAAATACTAATGTACTCTGATAATTGCATAGAATAAAGATTAACATGATAAAAATCATATTTTAACTGATAAAAATTCATATATGAAGTGATAAGATAAAAGGTAACAGATTGATTATAGGCTACCTGATTTATTTATACATATGTATATGGATTCATATAATTATGATTAATATATGTGCACTTAATACAACTGATTCACATAAACGACTAATCTAAGTGATTAATCTAGGTGCACTTTAAATAGATTCCTAGTGCGTACACGCAAAGATATATTTCGATTCTGTTATTTATGATCATTTATATAATAGATTCCTAGTGCGTACACGCAAAGATATATTTCGACTCTGTTATTTATGATCATTTATATATAGGATACATGATACTTTATATATAGGATACATGACCTAGGTTATACTACTACACATTTAACTAGCGTTCGAACAACTTTTCGTCCATTACACAGTTCCAGACAACCACCTAGAGCCAAATGAAATGGGCAATTCCAAACGGTTAAAACAAGGGGAAAATTGCCTGGCGGGGTCCAACGTTCTATTTCGGCCTCATACTTGTTCTCTGCATCCTAAGCCACACAAATACATTCGCGATGAATAAAATCATCCCCAGCACGAGTCCTTCGCCAGCAACGTAGAGTTGAATATCCTTCTGGTCGTAATTGTCGGAAGTATGTCCCTTTTGTAGTCAATTTCCGACAGCCGCCGGAGCATTCCGCATTAAAACGAGATTAATGACGGGATACGGGTGTCGGTCGAAGAATTCCATGAAATAAGCTTGTTTACTTATGATGGTGCTTATTCCTTTCACATTGTAGGCGGTTGTTACTTGACTGCAGTCGTCTGCAGCGACGAACGATTTTTTGAAGTTGAGATGTGAAACTCTCATACTGCAGGATACTGTAACCAGGTTCCATTAATCAGCCTGCAAGTGAAATTATACTTGTCACAAGGGCAAAGTAAATTCAGACAACATCAAATACGGGAGGGAGAAAGCCATTAACCCTCTTACGCCGAAGCCCTATAAATCAAAACTTCTCCCGTATGGCGGGGTCGGTTTCGAGTGAGCGCGGAAGCGGAAAAAAGAATTTTTTCAAAAAATCACAGCGCGCTTAGTTTTGAAGATTAAGAGTTCATTTTTGGCTCATTTTTATCATTGCCTGAAGTTTAGTATGCAACCATCAGAAATGAAAAATAATATTATTATCATATGTAAATAATGCGATATATGGTAGCGAAAAAAAAAAAATTCATACATAATTGTATTCAAATTACGCTGTGCAAAAAACGGTCAAAGCTAACGAGTTACTTTTTTTTCGTTGTATTGTACACTAAATTGCAATCATTTTGATATATAATACATTGTAAAACAATAAAAGCAACACCGGAAAAATATTATCGCAAAATGATGTACGAATTCGTACGCTGCGGACGTAAAAAAATTTTATTTTAAAAAATTCACCGTAAATCTAAATATTGTTCTAGAGACTTCCAATTTGTTTCAAAATAAAGGCAAATGATTGAATATTACGATACTGTAAGAGATTTAGATTAGAATAGCAGATTTCGACCATTTCGGACGAGTTAAAGTTGACCAAATGTCAAAATTTTTATATATATATATTTTTTATATGCACATATTTCGAAGATGGGAAAAGCTACAACCTTCAATTATTTTTTATTGTATTTTTCATGAATTTGCGCACATTTTGATATATGAAACTCTATAAAACGGCTAATAAAAAAAGGAGCAAATATTAGAATAATGCGATGTACGCATTTCCGAGACATGCTGCCGCGAATCAGCGCGTGGAGGGAAGTTAAATATATTTTTCAAAAATTCACCATAAATCACAATATTGTTCTAGAGACTTAAAATTTATTTCAAAATGAAGATAAATGACTGAATATTACTAGGCCGTAAGAGTTTTAGCTTACAATTGCGTTTTTAGATATTCCTAGAATTTTAAAGCTTTTTAACATAAATGTTGTTTTCAGTAATATTAACGTCAAGAGTTTAGTAATCAAAAATTCTCCTAAAGATCTTTCAGCTGCATATATGAAATTCCTTGCAAAAAATGTGATAAAGTCTATTACGGACAAACCGGTAAATCTCTTTCACACGTCTCAAACAGCAATCAATAATTCTGTGAGAACTGGGCAAATATCGAATGCATTATTCGTACATATGAGAGATTTAGACCATCCTATTAACTGGAGTCAAGCAAGAGCCTTAATCCCCTGTAATGACACAGCTAAAAGGAATATCATTGAATCTTGTTTCATCAAGTCAAATAATAGAAATGTTCTAAATTTAAGTCTTGGTTTATTTAAACTTGATGCCTTCATAATGAAAAAAGTTGTAGATAAATATAAGCAACAAAATTAATATATTCAGATTTTACATGTTTTGGACTGTAAAGAAACTTTGTAATTTCGGTTAGGGTCAATCTGTTTAGGTTTGTGACCGTGTGATATCCGATAATCCTGGATTATCTCTTTTATTTTTTACCCTTTTGACAATTAACCATCTGGTATTCTTGATCTTGTGTTGTACCTGAGACTTTTCCAATTGTACTTCATTAACTCCTTGACAATGTCTGAGTAAAGACGAAAGCGCTTGGATTTCTGACTATCATTTTCCTGTGGAATTCGCTTATTTATGAGGTCACGTGCATCTACTGTGATTTTTTAAGCTATATATATATATTTAGATATATATAATATCATATATATCTATATATATATAGTCTTATATATATTATATATATATATATATATATATATATCTATATATATATATATATATATATATATATATATATATATATATATATATATAATATATATATATATATATATATATATATATATATATATATATATATATATATATATATATATATATATATCAATTCAAGCTACAAATGTCCTTTAATATCTAAATTCACTTTACCTCCCAAATGATATATTTTCATATATGTACCGAAGGGGAATTTTTTAATTGATAATAATTTCGTCCCCCCATGGGATCGAACCACCGTCCAAGTGGACGGGGACGAAATCAGGACAGTCAGTGACGCTATCCAATGAGCCAACTGTCCTGATTTCGTCCCCGTCCACTTGGACGGTGGTTCGATCCCATGGGGGGACGAAATTATTATCAATTAAAAAATTCCCCTTCGGTACATATATGAAAATATATCATTTGGAGGTAAAGTGAATTTAGATATTAAAGGACATTTGTAGCTTGAATTGATATATAAATGGATCACGGTTTTTCGATGTGATAATTATTCATATATATATATATAATATATATATATATATATATATATATTTATATATATATATATATATAATATATATATATATATATATATATCATATATATATATATATATATATATATCTATATATATATAGATATATAATATATATATATATATATATATATATATTTATATTTTTTATATATATATATAAATATAATATATATATTATATTAATATATATTTATTATTATTAATATAGATATGATTTATATATATATCATATATATATATATATTATATATATATGAATGTTATGTATGTATGTATGTAATGTATGTATATATATATATATATATAATATATATTATATTATATATATTATAGATAGTACTTTATCAACGGAAAACTTCATAAATAAAGTATTTTAAACCACAACAATCAGAGACATCTTACTGATGTATGTAGTATGTATGTATATATATATATAATATAATAAATATATATATATATATTATATATATACTTATCAAACGGAAACTTCATAAAATAAAGTATAAAACCACTAACCAGCAGAACATCGTTAACTGATGTAAATAGTAGTTTCAATAACAATAGTTGTTACCAGATACCTCCTAAGAAAACTTTAGAAGCAAAATACTTTTGGAAAACAGAGAAGAATCCAAAAGTGGACTTTGTACCTCCTTAGTATTTCCTTCATAAATTAACCAGTTTGTTCCTTCAGGCAATTTTTTAGGTCATGTGACGTCACTCGGAGGTAAGGAGTGAGTTTTCAAAGTCACCTGACGTTATTTATTCTTTTAATGTTTCTCCTTTTTTTCAAAATTAATGTTTTGTATGGTTCGTAATTATTGTAATGGAGGTGTCTAGCAACCTTCAGTACAGTGTAAAGATACAGACATCCCTTAGTGTATACTTGATAGCGTGAGAGTGAGTACTTAGTGCCTGCTCCCAGATTCTCTCCTAATCTCAATCGTGAGAACTAGAGTGATCAGAGAGGAGACATTGATAGTGAAGTATATCCAGTTGACAATGAAAATGAGGTATATCCAAAGGCCAGTTAGTCAAGCATATCCATCTGATAGTGATAAAGAAATATATCCAGATGACAGTGATAGTCAACTATATCAAATGGCTGTGTTACCGAGTATACCGAAATGGCAGTAATGGTGTTTTGTACCGTCATTTGTCAGATCAAAGTATTTTATTATCATTATTTTCCCCAATAGCAACACTTGTTTTTTTATACTTGTTTTTTTTATTATTGTTACCTCTGATCGCAGAAGGTAATAGTGAAGTATATCCAAATGACAGTGATACTCCAGTACATCCATTGATGATAAGATATATCCAAATTACAATGTTAATATGTATATCCAAAGGACAGTAATATTGAAGTATATCCAGATGACAATAATAGTAAAGTCTATCCAAATGAAAGTAACATTGGAGTATATCCATTTGACAGTAACAGTGAAGATTTTCCAAATGACATAGACACTCGAGTATATCCATTGATTGTGATGTATATTCAAATGACACTGGTAGTGACATATATTCAAATAACAGTGACACTAAAGTACATCCACTGATGGTAAGGTTATATCCAAATGACAGTTTTATTGACTTTATCTTAATTACAGTGAGTCAAATATATGTAGATGTCATTGATAATTAGGACTGTCCAAAAGACAGTGACAGTTGAGTATATCTAGATAACAGTGCAAAGTGAAATAGTTTAGAATATAAGGCAGAAGTCGAAGGTTTCTGACACCTTGAGGGGAACCACTGTACCACAAGGAACACTCTCTCCTATTCTAGGCTTACTGACGAGAATTAGTATAATTCTCCTAAGTCCTTTCAAGTTTTACCTCTCAAGAATAGTCTCATGAATTTCCTCAGTCGAAATGTTGATCCCAACGGACGTCAAAGAAGACTATAAAGCTTCTAAGGTTTACTGATAATTATACAAGTTTGGGATTAGCGTCTCTGTCCGATGTGATGATTTCAGCCGCTGAATGTGATCGTCAAAGACTTGGAATCTTGCAAGAAGTTTTCCTTCCACCTGAAGGACATCACAAAGGTAAAGAGAAGCATACTATACTTTCATGCTCTTGCACAGTTGCTGATGATTATAACAAGTGCTGCTGATGAGCAGCATTCTTAAGTGTTGATAAAAGCGAAGTGCAGGTCTTAACAACACCCGTTTCAGTGACATAATAATAGCAACAGGAAATAAAACAAATGAAAAAGCACCTGCAAAAACATCAAGAGCAGAATCCCAATACAGAGTCAATGACCTTCAGATGCGGTAAGGGAAAACTTGAAGTACTGTTTTCTAATTTTGTGGAGACTAAGTCAAATGCTCCGACTTTTGATAACAGGATGGGTTACATTTAATTATTAATTCAGCAAAATGAGTCAAAAAGACCAGAGCTTAAACTTCATGTCTAGTTATTCAGACTACTGCAAATATTACAGCATACTCACTAGTGAATATTTAGAGAATATTATTGCAAAATGCGAGTTATAGTTACGAAGGTGTTTTTTAATATCAATACGAGTTCACGATACTAGAATTCATTTGCTTTGTAAGTAACTCTCGTTAATGTGCCTAATAAAATAAAGGGGATTGCTAAAATATATTGCAAATTGACTTCCAATATATGTATCAATGAAAGTTGTTACCTATTCGGACTTTTCCCCAAGTTCTTTGTTGATGGTTCGATGTCCCTGAGGGTAGGGCACCTGGATGATTTTTTTTTTTTTTTTTTTTCGGGACCTTGGGGGTTGGGGGTGGGGGACGTGGGTACTTGTTCTAAGCTTCACCAATCAAGAGCGATTTGAGTATTAAGGAATCGCTGTTAAAAAAAAGATCGGCTTCAGTTCTTAGTTGTGGCTCCTTTGGTGCAGACATGGAACTCTCGATGCCTCAGTTAGTTCGGATTTGTCACAAAATTCCACCCAAAATTTTCTTTGGTATCTTTTGAACGCTTCAGGAGTTCCCTAAGGTAGAAAATCAGTTGTCTTAGGGATGCTGGCCCACCGTTTATCCTAACAACTAAATAGGACCACAGTGGTCCACAGGGGATTTTGAGTTTGGGAAAACTCAAACTATTGAAATGCTTGAGATCTTCCAACTTTCCTTCAGTGATACTTTTGAATTTGGAGATTATAACGAATACCAGCAGAAGACAGGTAATACCTATCAGGGTTTATACAGCACTTCCGTCTAGCCATGATTAGCTAACTGACACTCGTTAGTATGTAATGGGGTTGCTGTAGCAGTGATATCTTATCACTGACCATAGTGATATATATCACACGACTACTAGAACTGATTGATTGATTGGCTGTTGTCTGGCATTGCAACACCTTAGGTCATTACCGTCATTGATAACGTTTAAAGTTCTGTATGTCTTCATAATGACAAACTGTTAAAAATACAACTTAATTCCTCAACCTTCGCGAGGGCTGGCTGTCTCCTCGTCAGGCGGAATAAAACTAAGTCAGAGAGAGAGAGAGAGAGAGAGAGAGAGAGAGAGAGAGAGAGAGAGAGAGAGAGAGAGAGGGTATATAACGCAGACTCAGTAACTGGGGATGACCAAAGTTTGTCATGATTATTATTATTATAAATATTTACTCTCACTAATATTATTATTATCTATTTTCTTTTCAGTGACTATACCGAACATGATTATTATTATTATTATTTTTACTTTGGAGTATTCAGGCATTTTTTGAATGGTTTCTTTTGTCTTGACACTAAGAGTGTTTTTCGTGTTTGTTGTTAAGCATTTTAATTTTTCTTCTGTTTTCTTTGTGCCTGAATATTTATTCCTTTACTACTTCAACGTTCACAAAATCTTAATTTTTAAAATTTTATCATTATCATTACTAATATTGTTCTAAAGAAGGATCCACAGTAATAGTTAAAAGTTCGTGTAAATCTTTATAAAATCGTAACAAAATATTTCGAACCCTTTTCTGGTTTCATCTTCGCATTTGGACTAGAGATGAAACCACAGAAGGGTTCTGAAGCCTATATTAATTAAGGTTTTATAAAGTTTTACACGAACTCTCAACAATTATATTGTTGCTGTCCCTTTAGAATATTTTATACACTCTCGTGATAGGGAGTTTTTCCCCTACAAAAATTATTAATATTATTATTTGGACACTTCAACTCATTTTTTTCTCTTTCTATTGATTTGCTGGAAAACTCGACGAACCCGTCTTGGCCATAAAGAAAAATATTTATCAAACTGGAAAAATTTTTCTTCCTTATTGAACCCTTCACTTTCATCGCTCCTCATTCATCTTCACTTATCGCTCACTAGTCTGTAGTTCCATGAGGTTTTGCTTTAGTTCATCGTAAAAAAATTTATTATTCACCCTTTTTCATATTCTAAACATTGTCGAGTACCCAGAAGACCTTGAGTTGTATCTCTGGCAGAAGAATGTCGGAAATGGGTTCAGAAGTCAAAAATAGTTGAAAAATCTTTACCTCATCCAATTTGAAAAATTGCTCCCTACCTATCCTATCAATTTTGTAAGTGAAAAGCCATTACTCTTTCAGTTCTGTTTTTGCAACGTCATTTACAAAAGCTTAGGATCACCTTTGATAAAATAAGTAACTTCAAAACAAATGAGTTTTGACATTCCAAACTTTGAAAATTTTGACACATTTCCTGTACAGCGTTTTACAGCGTGATTGACTAGTATGTATGTATACATATATATATATATATATATATATATATATATATATATATATGTATATATGTATATATATATATATTATTATATATATTAATATCTATATATATATATATATATATATATATATATATATGGGTGTATGTATGTGGGTGTGTGTAAGAATGTCTGCTTGCAAGTTCCCACATAACCCTGCCAAACTTTTGAGCACGTGGCTAACTATCTAGAGAAGAATGTTTGTGGGGGCTAAGACCTCACTGGGTCCAAAGGGGGGGGAGGGGCGGGTGGGGGTGAAGAGATGGGGGTGGGAAAGGGGTGACATAAAAATAACAGAAAATGACAGATAACAGAGTCCAAATCCATAGTTTTCAGTTTTCTGAGATAGTGACACTCCTGATACCCTATAAGTCCAGAATCAGCCTTGATAGGATTGGGGGTTAAGAAATGGTAAAATATAAAATGTCAAAGTTGCTGGCCATTATAATTGAAGCAACGATTTCAAGAGAAAAGGGAGAGAGAGAGAGAGAGAGGAGAGAGAGAGAGAGAGAGAGAGAGAGAGAGAGATTTATTGGATGACATTCAGAGTTTCCTTGGCAGCACCGGGTTGGTGAGCCAGTATATGTGCACGCATGCACATACACACACACACAAAAACACACACACACACACATTTATTCATATATAAAGATCGCCAACTAAAACAGATCTTCCATATGAGAGGAAATTTAAAAATCTAAATATTCCATTTAAAACGCAAATCCAATTCTCCTTCTCATGACAGAAATTAAAAGAAAACCTTTAGGAGTGAATATAAGGAAAAGTCTGCATTAATTGTCTCTTCCAAATCCAATCTCCTATTTTTTTTTTCAATCAAGAAAAGTGGTTATATTTCATTTGAATATCAATTATTCCTTCTGAGTGAGAAAATATATAAAATTTGAAAATCATTTTTAACAGTTGTCACTTGTTTTTCACCAGCCAAAAAGGAACGCCCATAGCTGATGAAATTCAGCTTCTAGGTAATTCAGAGCTGAAGAAATTAAGATGTTATTCTCCTTGAAGAAAAAACCAACGGAAGAAAATGAATAAAGCCTAGAGAGGCGACGATCTTTATCTTTCCTTTGTTAAGGTGAAGTTTCAATCAATACACTTTTTTTGTCCAGGTGCGAAATCTATTTTAGTCTTTCTAATTATGCTGACAGGAAAAAATTTGCCGAAGAAAGAATTAATATAACTGTTTTTCCATCAATGATTTGGTGACTTATCTGTCTTGAATTATTTTGGGAACTAATGAAGGTGGTGTTTTTATATTTAAGAGGAGACATTTCTAATGTTCCTAATAACTTGTGTGAATATGTGAGGCAAATAAAAGAGTAATTTAGTAATTACTAGCTTACGCTATTAACATAAGTCGAGTTAGTACAACAATTTCCTTTTTTTTATCTCGTACTTTATAGAAAACGCCATTGTTGAAATAGGCAGAAATTCCTGAGGGCTTGATTTTGGATATTTCATAAGTGCTGTTTTTTAGTAACTGCTTATACTTGATAGTGCCTAGATTTTCTTTCACTATGTGGAAAAATATAGCCGTTTGATTCACTTATGCCGTTTGATTCACTTATACCTTATCAGATTAGACAAATAAAGGTTACTTTTTTCTTTCAACAGAAAAAAAGTTTTTTTATGTTTAAGTAATACATACATTAAATACCGTCGTTAGTTGTTTTGTAGAGTTCGGAAGTCCACACCAGTCCCTTCATTCTCTCACCTCATCCAGAATCGTGACGGGATCAGGCAACTTAATCTTAACCAACCGACCAAAACTAATATAAAAAAATAAGATATATGTGAGTGTGTGTGCGCTTTCATTATTTATTTATATTTTTGTGCTTCTAGTCTTAGTTTTAGTCAAGTATGCATGTACTTCAAGTCTGTGAGTTGTAATGTATGATTTAATGAATGTGCTCAAATTCTGTAAACGTTACATACGTAATAATGTATGTATATATATATATATATATATATATATATATATATATATATATATATATATATATATACATTATTACGTATGTATGAAAGAGAGAGAGAGATAAGTTAGTGAATAAGCTGCTTCCTATACCGAAACAATGACCTAATTTGGAACGTTTACAGAATTTTAGCACATTCATTAAAATATGAAAATAACAACAATAATAACAACAACAACAATAATAATAATAATAATAATAATAATAATAATAATAATCTGAAAATAGAAATAAGAAGGATATGGGATATGCCAGTGGAAATCGTACCCATAATCATAGGAGCACTAGGCACGATCCCAAGATCCTTGAAAAGAATCTAGAAAAAACTAGAGGCTGAAGTAGCTCCAGGACTCATGCAGAAGAGTGTGATCCTAGAAACGGCACACATAGTAAGAAAAGTGATGGACTCCTAAGGAGGCAGGATCAAACCGGGAACCCCACACTATAAATACCACCCAGTCGAATGGGAGGACTGCGATAGAGCAAAAAAAAAAAAAAAAAAAAAAAAAAAAAATAATAATAATTCTTAGGAAGCAGACCCTCTCTCAAGCATACTTTATTAAAAGTAATGGCTACTTCAGCAGCGTTACACTTGTAGAGATTCTTCTCTATTTTCCGAATAGCGGCTTTTTCCGTGCTACTTAGACAGGCTAGTAGAGCGCCTATGGAGGTCATGATCAAATACAGAGTCAAAATTGGTGTATATATTTGAATTTTACAGATAAACTATGATACCATAGTTATCAAAGTCATTAACGATATATATATATATATATATATATATATATATATATATATATATATATATATATATATATATATATATATATATATATGTCTCTCTCTCTCTCTTTCTTGAAGCAAGCGAGCTTTCGTCTAGAGCTGCCAGACATCCTCGGGCTGGGAAGCTGAGGGTGGACTGATCTTGGAGCGGTGTCCGTCCTCGTCAGCAGGGGGTCAGCCCCATGCTGATCTACTATTGGCTGGTGGCGGTAGGTCTTCGTTTTCATTGGTGGCTTGAACCGGGTCTCAAGCCACTTTCAACGTGTTGAAGGTTGCGATGCTGTAAGTCCTGCAGCCGCCTTGACCTCCTTAGCTGCACGGTTACGTTGATGGGCGTTTCGCTACGCTGCGGGACGTCACGGCTAACTTGATTATGGTTGGCTGCAGGAGTAACTCGTTCGGGGGCGTTGTCTTCCGTGTTGTCGTGCTCGGTGGTGTCATTGTTGGTGGCAGGTCTTCTCATACTCGTAGGGAGGAGAAATTCTTCTTGCGTCGTATTTAGTGTAGGTTTTACTTGCTGGATGAGAAGCGCCTCCAGCAGACGTAACTGACGGGCATCAGGGGCCTTCCCGATGATCTTCGTGTTGTGGATGATCACATCCCGGGAGGTGGCCTCTTGATGTTTGGTGCGGGCGTGATTCTTGATAGCCCCCTCTTGGGCGTGGCATGAGAGTCTCTTCAACAGGCGCAAGGTAGTCATACCAACGTAGGCGCCGCTGCAACCGCGGACTGGGCATGTATACTGGTACACCACATGCGTCTGCTTCAGGGGGTCTCATACCTGTGGAGAGGGGTTATTTTTCATAATAAGGTCGCACGTCCTCCGATTCTGGTAGTAAATAATCAGGTTGATATTTTTGGTGTCTTCGGTCGGGGATACATTTTCAGAAATAATTTTCTTAACTGAGTCCTCTTCTTCACGGTAATGTGAACTCATGAAGGCTTTATAATACAGTTTGATATTATCCTGGGGGCGGGGTTGTGGGCTCTCACTACCGTACCATTTCTCCAGGGCTGTACGGACTTCTCTGCTTATTAATTTATTTGAATACCCGTTATTTACAAGTACTTGGGTGGGTCGAGTTCCTGATGAGTGGCCTGCCATGTCGAGCAGTGGGAGAGGGCTCTCCTGATGAAGGCCTTGACGGTCGTGCTTTTGAATCTGGCGGGGCACTCGCTGTCACCACTGAGGCAAAGTCCTAGGTTGGTTTTCTTTGTGTAGACAGAAGTATGGAGGCCATCTTCCGTCTTACTCACAAGGACGTTGAGGAAGGGGAGCCGATCGTCGGTGCTGTATTCAACCGTGCAATTCATCACGCTGCACTGCTGAAATGCCTGATGGAGGGCTTCTACCTCATTCTCGGCGTCGACTTGAACAAAGATGTCGTCGATATATCGTCCATATCTGCGGGGTTGCTGCATCCTAGCGAAGACTCGTTCCTCCACGGTGTCCATGTAAAAGTTAGCGAAGAGTACCCCCAGTGGGGAGCCCATCGCTACGCCGTCCTTTTGGCGGTACATCTGGCCATGGTGGGTGGAGAAAGGGGCCTTCTTCGTGCAGATCTCCAGCAGCGTACAGAGCGAGGCTTCGGGTATGTTGAGGGGCGACGTCGACTGACTCCTGTAGACACGCTCAAGGATGATGTCAATGGTTTCGTCGACAGGCACGTTCGTAATCAGGGACTCTACGTCCAGCGAGGCGATAATCCCGGTGCCAGGGGCGTCCTTGATGACTTCTAGGAATTTTACTGACGACTGCAGGCTGTACCAACTCGGGACGTAGGGGGTCAAAATTTGGTTAAGACGTTTAGCCAAGGCGTATGTAGGGGCGGGCGTCTGGCTGATGATTGGCCAGAGGGGGTTTCCTGGTTTGTGAGTTTTTATGTTACCATATAGATAACCCAGGTTGTAGTCTCCTTGTATGGGCGGGAGGTGGACAGCGTTAGTCGCAGCATTCACTACACTGATGACCCCATTGGCCTCCCTCTTGATGTCGTCTGTCGGGTTTCTTGTCAGGCGCTCGAACTTGCTCTAGTCTGATAAAATGGCATCCAGATTCTTGTGGTATTCAGCAGTGTCAATCAAGACGAAGGCTGCCGTCTTGACCGCGTGTCGCACCGTCATGTTCTCTTTCTCCTTCAGTTCCTTTGCCGCTTTCTTCATCTCCTTGGTGAGGATCCCGCTGGAGTGCGAGCCCCTCTCCGTAAGGGCTTCAGCAAGTAGGAGGGGTTGAAGGGCGTCGGTAGTTCTCACGATGCTCTGGGCTTCAAGCTGCTGGATGGAGTCGAGGAACAACTCGATTTCGAGTCTCTTGTCGAAATGAAGTGGCAATTAAGACCCAGCTTCAGAAGGGCGTCTTGATCGGGGGTGGGGTCGTAGTCAGTAAGGTTAATATCCTTGGGTTCGTTCGGGGACGCAGAGTTTGCCGCCGTTCAGGGAAATGAGCTTGCGAAGAGCACCTCTCATCTGTTGCTTCATGTCGTCCTCCTGAAGGCGGGTGAGGCATCTCTCGATGTTCCCAGGGTACATTGGTTCATCTCCTGCGGGGTTGTCTTCTTCAATGGGTGTGTCACGTTCAGGGCTATCGAATTCGGTGTTCTCCAGTCCATGACTACCTTCTTCTCGAAGGGCACCAGGACGTGCTACTATAGGTTCCTCTCCTACTCCACTGGTGCCAGGGCTGCTTCTCACTCTCTCCCACCCCTGCCGCAGTCTCTTGGTATCATTCTGGAGAGCACGCAGTTCGGTAGTCTTGATCACTATATGCCGCTGTAGGAGGGATTTTCTAAAGATTATTCTTACAGATGACCAGAAGGAAGATACCTTCTAGAATAGATTTAGATATCCGACTATTTGCCCAATTTGACAGAGATCTTCTATTAGAAGAGTCTTCATCAAGGGACAGAGCATACTCGGAGGAAAAGTTCCTTCTTTCTGCCAGCCGGTGTTTTAGATTATTCCCACAGAATGACCAGAAGGAAGACATCTGCAGGAATAGATTTAGATATCCGACTATTTGCCCTCTTTGACAGAGACCTTCTATGGGAAGAATCTTCATCAAGGGACAGAGCATACTCGAAGGAAAAGTTCCTTCTTTCTGCAGAGCCGGTCTTCTAGATTATTCCCGCAGAATGACCAGAAGGAAGACATCAGCAGGAATAGATTTAGATATCCGACTATTTGCCCGCTTTGACAGAGATCTTCTATTAGAAGAGTCTTCATCAAGGGACAGAGCATACTCGAAGGAAAAGTTTCTTCTTTCTGCAGAGCCGGTCTTCTAGATTATTCCCAGAGAATGACCAGAAGAAGACATCTGCAGGAATAGATTTAGATATCCGACTATTTGCCCAATTTGACAGAGATCCTCTATTAGAAGAGTCTTCATCAAGGGACAGAGCATACTCAAAGGAAAAGTTACCTATTTCTGCAGAACCGGTCTTCTAGATTATTCCCACAAAATGACCAGAAGAAGACATCTGCAGGAATATATCTAAATATCCGACTATTTGCCCGCTTTGACAGAGATCTTCTATTAGAAGAGTCTTCATCAAGGGACAGAGCATAATGAAAGGCATATTCCCTCTTTCTGCAGAGCCGGTCTTCTAGATTATTCCCACAGAATTACCAGAAGAAGACATCTGCAGGAATCGATCTAGATATCCGACTATTTGCCCGCTTTGACAGAGATCTTCTATTAGAAGAGTCTTCATCAAGGGACAGAGCATACTCGAAGGAAAAGTTCCCTCTTTCTGCAGAGCCGGTCTTCTAGATTATTCCCACAGAATGACCAGAAGAAAGATATCTGCAGGAATAGATTTAGATATCCGACTATTTGCCCGCTTGACAGAGATCTTTATTAGGAAGAGTCTTCATCAAGGGACAGAGCATACTCGAATGAAAAGTTCCCTCTTTCTGCGAGGCCGGTCTTCTAGATTATTCCTACAGAATCACCAGAAGAAGATATTTGCAGGAATAGAGCTAGATATCCGACTATTGCCCGCTTTGACAGAGATCTTCTATTAGAAGAGTCTTCATCAAGGGACAGAGCATACTCAAAGAAAAAGTTCCTTCTTCGGCAGAGACGGTCTTCTAGATTATTCCCACAGAATGACCAGAAGAAAGATCTGCAGGAAATAGATTTAGATATCGACTATTTGCCCGCTTGACAGAGATCTTCTATTAGAAGAGTCTTCATCAAGGGACAGAGCATACTCGAAGGAAAAGTTCCTTCTTTCTGCAGAGCCGGTCATCTAGATTATTCCCACAGAATCACCTGAAGAAAGATATCTGCAGGAATAGATTTAGATATCCAACTGTTTGCCGCTTTGACAGAGATCTTCTATTAGAAGAGTCTTCATCATCAAGGGACAGAGCATAGTCGGAGGAAAAGTTCCTTCTTTCTGCAGAGCCGGTCTTCTAGATTATTCCCAAGGAACGACCATTAGGAACCCATCTGCAGGAATAGATTTAGATATCCGCTATTTGCCCAATTTGACAGAGATCTTCTATTAGAAGAGTCTTCATCAAGGGACAGAGCATACTAGAAGGAAAAGTTCCCTCTTTCTGCAGAGCCGGTCTTCTAGATTATTCCCACAGAATGACCAGAAGAAAGATATCTGCAGGAATAGATTTAGATATCCGACTATTTGCCCGCTTTGACAGAGATCTTCTATGAGAAGAGTCTTCATCAAGGGTCAGAGCATACTCGAAGGAAAAGTTCCTTCTTTCTGCAGAGCCGGTCTTCTAGATTATTCCCAGAGAATGACCAGAAGGAAGATTTCTGCATGAATAGATTTAGATATCGACTAATTGCCCGCTTTGACAGAGATCTTCTATGAGAAGACTCTTCATCAGGGACAGAGCATACTCAAAGGAACAAGAAAAGGTTTCTTCTTTCTGCAGAGCCGGTCTTCTAGATTATTCCCAGAGAATGACCAGAAGAAGACATCTGCAGGAATAGATTATTTAGATATCCAGACTATTTGCCCAATTTGACAGATATCCTCTATTAGAAGAGTCTTCATCAAGGGACAGAGCATACTCAAAGGAAAAGTTCCCTATTTCTGCAGAACTGGTCTTCTAGATTATTCCCACAAAATGACCAGAAGAAGAGATCTGCAGGAATATATCTAAATATCCGACTATTTGCCCGCTTTGACAGAGATCTTCTATGAGAAGAGTCTTCATCAAGGGACAGAAGCATAATGAGAGCTATTCCCTCTTTCTGCAGAGCCGGTCTTCTAGATTATTCCCACAGAATTACCAGAAGAAGACATCTGCAGGAATCGATCTAGATATCCGACTATTTGCCCGCTTTGACAGAGATCTTCTATTAGAAGAGTCTTCATCAAGGGACAGAGCATACTCGAAGGAAAAGTTCCCTCTTTCTGCAGAGCCGGTCTTCTAGATTATTCCCACAGAATGACCAGAAGAAAGATATCTGCAGGAATAGATTAAGATATCCGACTATTTGCCCGCTTTGACAGAGATCTTCTATTAGAAGAGTCTTCATCAAGGGACAGAGCATACTCGAATGAAAAGTTCCCTCTTTCTGCAGAGCCGGTCTTCTAGATTATTCCTACAGAATCACCAGAAGAAGATATTTGCAGGAATAGATCTAGATATCCGACTATTTGCCCGCTTTGACAGAGATCTTCTATTAGAAGAGTCTTCATCAAGGGACAGAGCATACTCAAAGAAAAAGTTCCTTCTTTCTGCAGAGCCGGTCTTCTAGATTATTCCCACAGAATGACCAGAAGAAAGATATCTGCAGGAATAGATTTAGATATCCGACTATTTGCCCGCTTTGACAGAGATCTTCTATTAGAAGAGTCTTCATCAAGGGACAGAGCATACTCGAAGGAAAAGTTCCTTCTTTCTGCAGAGCCGGTCATCTAGATTATTCCCACAGAATCACCTGAAGAAAGATATCTGCAGGAATAGATTTAGATATCCAACTGTTTGCCCGCTTTGACAGAGATCTTCTATTAGAAGAGTCTTCATCATCAAGGGACAGAGCATAGTCGGAGGAAAAGTTCCTTCTTTCTGCAGAGCCGGTCTTCTAGATTATTCCCAAGGAACGACCATTAGGAACCCATCTGCAGGAATAGATTTAGATATCCGACTATTTGCCCAATTTGACAGAGATCTTCTATTAGAAGAGTCTTCATCAAGGGACAGAGCATACTAGAAGGAAAAGTTCTCTCTTTCTGCAGAGCCGGTCTTCTAGATTATTCCCACAGAATGACCAGAAGAAAGATATCTGCAGGAATAGATTTAGATATCCGACTATTTGCCCGCTTTGACAGAGATCTTCTATGAGAAGAGTCTTCATCAAGGGTCAGAGCATACTCGAAGGAAAAGTTCCTTCTTTCTGCAGAGCCGGTCTTCTAGATTATTCCCACAGAATGACCAGAAGGAAGATTTCTGCAGGAATAGATTTAGATATCCGACTATTTGCCCGCTTTGACAGAGATCTTCTATGAGAAGACTCTTCATCAAGGGACAGAGCATACTCAAAGGAAATGTTCCTTCTTTCTGCAGAGCCGGTCATCTAGATTATTCCCAGAGAATCACCAGAAGAAGACATCTGCAGAAATAGATTTAGATATCCGACTATTTGCCCGCTTTGACAGAGATCTTCTATGAGAAGACTCTTCATCAAGGGACAGAGCATACTCGAAGGAAAAGTTCCTTCTTTCTGCAGAGCCGGTCTTCTAGATTATTCCCAGAGAATAACCTGAAGAAGACATCTGCAGAAATAGATTTAGATATCCGACTATTTGCCCGCTTTGACAGAGATCTTCTATTAGAAGGGTCTTCATCAAGGGACATAGCATACTCGAAGGAAAAGTTCCTTCTTTCTGCAGAGCCGGTCTTATAGATTATTCCCAAAGATCGACCATTAGGAACCCATCTGCAGGAATAGATTTAGATATCCGACTATTTGCCCGCTTTGACAGAGATCTTCTATGAGAAGAGTCTTCATCAAGGGACAGAGCATACTCAAAGGAAATGTTCCTTCTTTCTGCAGAGCCGGTCATCTAGATTAGTCCCAGAGAATCACCAGAAGAAGACATCTGCAGAAATAGATTTAGCATATCCGACTATTTGCCCCCGCTTTGACAGAGATTCTTCTATTAGAAGGGTCTTCATCAAGGGACAGGGTCTCATACTTGAAGGAAAAAGTTCCTTCTTTCTGCAGAAGCGGTTCTTCTAGATCATTCCCAAAAGAGCGGACCATTAGGAACCCATCTGCAGGAATAGATTTTAGATATCCGACTATTTGCCCCTTTGACAGAATCTTCTAGAGAAGAGTCTTCATTTCAAAAAGCAAGAGTCCCGGTGCTTTCTAGAATCATTTCAGATCGACCATAGGAAACCCATCTGCAAGAAATAAGATTTAAAAGATATTCCGACTATGCCCGGGCTTTGACAGAGGATTCTTCTATGAGAACCGAGAATTTCATTCCAAACTAGGCAGAGCATAAACTCGGAAGGAGTCCCGGCTTTATTCAGAGCCGGTTCTTCTAGATTATTCCCACCAGAAGACCAAGAAGACGACTCTGCAGGAATATATCTAGATATCTGACTATTATCCCGCTTTGACAGAGATCTTCTATGAGAAAGAGTCTCATCAAGGGACAGAGCATAATGAAAGGAAACAAAATTTCCCTCTTCCGCAGAACCGGTCTTCTAGATTATTCCCCGCAGAATCACCAGAAGAATTTGCAGGAATAGATCTAGATAACGACTATTTGCCCGCTTTACGACAGAGATTGTTCTATTAGAAGAGTCTTCATCAAGGGACAGAGCATACTCAAAGGAAAAGTTCCTTCTTTCTGCAGAGCGGTTCATCTAGATTATTCCCACAGAATGACCAGAAGGAAGATTATGCAGGAAGAGATTTAGATATCCGACTATTTGCCACCCAATTGACAGAGATCTTCTATTAGAAGAGTCTCATCAAGGGACAGAGCATACTCGAAGGAAAAGTTCTCTTCTGCCAGAGCCGGTCTTCTAGATTATTCCACGAATCACCGAAGCAAAGATATCTGCAGGAAATAGATTTTGAGATACGACTATTTGCCCTCTTTGACAGAGATCTTCTATTAGAAGAGTCTTCATCAAGGGACAGAACATACTCGAAGGAAAAGTTCCTTCTTTCTGCAGAGCCGGTCTTCTAGATTATTCCCAAAGAACGACCATTAGGAACCCATCTGCAGGAATAGATTTAGATATCCGACTATTTGCCCGCTTTGACAGAGATCTTCTATTAGAAGAGTCTTCATCAAGGGACAGAGCATACTAGAAGGAAAAGTGCCCTCTTTCTGCAGAGCCGGTCTTCTAGATTATTCCCACAGAATGATCAGAAGAAAGATGTCTGCAGGAATAGATTTAGATATCCGACTATTTGCCCGCTTTGACAGAGATCTTCTATGAGAAGAGTCTTCATCAAGGGACAGAGCATACTCAAAGGAAAAGTTCCTTCTTTCTGTAGAGCCGGTCTTCTAGATTATTCCCAGAGAATCACCAGAAGAAGACATCTGCAGAAATAGATTTAGATATCCGACTATTTGCCCGCTTTGACAGAGATATTCTATTAGAAGAGTCTTCATCAAGGGACAGAGCATACTCGAAGGAAAAGTTCCTTCTTTCTGTAGAGCCGGTCTTCTAGATATTCCCACAGAATGACTAGAAGAAAGACATCTGCAGAATAGAATTTAGATATCCGACCATTTGCCCGCTTTGACAGAGATCTTCTATTAGAAGAGTCTTCATCAAGGGACAGAGCATACTCGAAGGAAACGTTCCTACTTTCTGCAGAGCCGGTCTTCTAGATTATTCCCAGAGAATGACCAGAAGAAGACATCTGCAGGAATAGATCTAGATATCCGACTATTTGCCCGCTTTGACAGAGATCTTCTATTAGAAGAGTCTTTTATCAAGGGAAAAGAGCATACTCGAAGGAAAAGTTCCCTCTTTCTGCAGAGCCGGTCTTCTAAGTTATTTTCCAACGAATCATCTTCTGTTGTTCGCTGGTATCCCTCTGGTGGCCTTCTAGTGGCATTCTGGTGTCTTTCTGGCTGCCGTCCAAACAGCTGTTGGCTCTCAAACTGAGAGCTCTTTCTCAATCTTCTGAACAGCTGATGGCTCTCATCTTGAGAGCTGGTCCTCCTTAATCCAAACAGCTGTGGGCT
>NC_061099.1:20636592-20684092 GCF_015104395.2 Macrobrachium nipponense | reverse complement strand
GAAATGACTTATATAAATGATACGTGTTGTCAAAAGCACTACAATGCTACCGGAGTTGAGGTCAGTTGATGTTATCTCCAAACCAACGAATTACCTGAGCGCGAAAGGTATTTGAGGGTGAGAGACGACATATACTTATGCCTCTCGCGGTGGTGGGGTTACGTAAAAGCTTCACCGACGTTCCTGGATTTGAAATGTCTTTCTTGCGTTCACGCACGGGACCAGGCCAAAATCTATTATCGTGAAAAAAAAATCCCCCTCGGTTAAGCATATATGAAATATATTAATTCCGAGGGGTAGAGCGAATAGGAAATATTAAAGGACATTGTAGCTCGATGTATATATATGAAATAACATGATATTAAAATGCAGAAATCGCAATATCCATATAGTTGCTGAAGTAGTATAAATGATAGTATTCATAATAATGGTAATAACAGTAATAATATTGAGAGTAGTTTTAAAAGAGCATTAAAAGTAACAATAATAGTGAGCAGATTGTATATAACAGAATTGCAGCTAGAGACCTTCGGTGGTTACAGTATTCAGGTCCAGAGGGCTAAATACGAGAAATGAATGTGGAAAATTTCTAAATAGATGATATTCACAGTCATAATGAAGAAGTAGAATAGCAGTAATAAGTAAACCCCAGAAATATAATAATAATCATGACAGATTCTGCAGGTGGCACTTTGCAAAGAAAAGAGATGAAGCCATTTAGGAAACAAACGCCTCCTTTTCCCATCTTCTCCACAATTTAGATCTTCTTCTGCTTCACTCCTTAGGATGCTTTGTATGAGCGAATTCCTGCTGTTTCGCACTCGGGTGATCAGACTGGACATTGTTCGCCTTGCAATGATTTTCAAGTTATCCAGGCGGTTTCCTATGAACATCTGTGTGGCGGAGTGGTAGCGAGGAGTGTTTGTGAGGCGTCTCAGAATTGTCTCTTCCAGATCCCATCTCCAGAAGGTGCTTTGTCCTTTTATTTTATTCAATAAAACTTTGGTTATATTTCATTAGAAAATTAATTAGTCCTTCCAAGCTAGAATATATATATATATATATATATATATATATATATATATATATATATATATATAATATATATGTATATATATATATATATATATATATATATATATACATAATTTACTTATTTTTAACCTTTGTCACTTGTTTTTCCCCCGCCAAAAAGGAACGCCCACAGCTGATGAAATTCAGCTTCTAGGTAATTCAGAGCTGAAGAAATTAGATATTTTTCCTTGGAGAAAAACTGATGGAAAAAATGAATAAAACCTAGAGTGTGACGACCTTTTATACATCAATATCAATCTCTATCAATATATTCCTGGTGGTAAATCTAATTTAGTTTTCCTAATTCAGCTGATAGGAAAAAAATGCCTAAAAATATTAACTGAACTGTTTTTTTCTTAATATTCTTTTGACTAGTTGTCTACTACATTAATCCCTACTATGTTCTTTTTAAATTTTCGATAGATATGATTATATTCCCATATATGTATAATGTTAATCAGGCGGTATAAATGTTTGGTAAATGATTTGGCTAATTTATTTAGCTTTTTTTTTAAATTATTTGTGAATAAACAACGTCGTTTTTTGTTTTTTTTTACTTATTAAAAAGAACAAATTGTAATGTTGCTAATAACATTATGTGGATATATGGGGCCATTAAGGAAGTAATTTATTCATTACTAACTAATATCGTGGGTGTTAATAACTGCTCATAATTGATAGTGTCTAGATTTTTTACATTATAGGAAAATTATAGCTATTTAATTCAGTATGAACTTTTTTGTGTTATGTACCAAATCAGATAAGACAATGGCAAGTTGCTTATTCTTTCAATACAAAGAGAAAGGTTTCTCATGTTAAAGTAAATCAGACAAACTCGTGACGGAATCAGGCAGCTTAATTTACCTGAAACAACCGACCAAATAAATATTGAAAAAAGGGAAATGCGACTACTTATAATATTCTCCAACCTTTTCACTTCATATTTTTATTCGAATGATAAAGAATATTCAAATTATTTAAATGGGTAATGATTCACGTGTCCCCAGTTACTTATTAACTATATATATATATATATATATATATATATATATATATATATATATATATATATATATATATATATATGTATATATCATATATATATATATATATATATATATATATATATATATATATATGTGTGTGTGTGTGTGTGTGTGCGTGCGTGTGTGTGCGTGTATGTTTGTACATACACCCATGAAAAAAGAATGTAAATGTATGTATGCATATATATATATATATATGTGTGTGTGTGTGTGTGTGCGTGTGCATGTGCGTGTGTGTATGTATAACTGAATCACGAAAGTTTGGATCGTGAGAAATCATAAAAATTAGGACGTTCGGTCGAAAGATCTTGCAGGACACTCCGTGTTTATTTTTCCTTCGTGGCTTATACCTTTATTTATATATATATATATATATATATATATATATATATATATATATATATACATATATACATACATACATACACATATATACACACACACACATCATATATATATATATATACATATACTATATATATATATATATATATATATATATATACATATATATATGTGTATATACATATGTGTATATATATGCAGGTGTGTCTGTGTTTGGTATTTCAACTCTAACTCTTTCTAAGTATAAGAACAATAATATTAATAGATATAGCAAATCAAACCATAAACCATATGTGTAATTATGCAAACGGTTTTTTGGAACCAGTTTAGTATACATAATAAAACAAATGCGGGGGTTTTGGGATACACACAGTGACGGTGAAATGAATTATTTGATGAACTGAATTACAATTAGAATGAAAATCTGTAAAGATAAAGCGACTGCATAACGATGACCTGACAGACCCAACGAAAGGAGAATCGTCAGGAGAGAAAGGAACCTTTTTGTCGACAGTTTCTCCTTCATACTGAGCAGAGAAAGAGAAGACCTTCCAATAGGTCCAAAGGAAGTTGCATGAGAGGGAAACAAGGTCCTCAGCAGGATTCCTGCACGGCTGCCTAAATTGGCGTTTGCTAAGAGGAAAATATACAAAAGGGGCTCTTCTCTACGCCATGAACTGGACGCAAGAGGAGGGGAGGGTGGACCCCAATGGACATTCTATTAAAACCTATACCGCCACTCCTCATCCCCTAAAATAATAATAAATAAAAAGGGGTTCGTGCTAAAAATGAAGTCCATGACAGAGGAGGGACCACAGGCCTGAATAAGACACTCTCTCTCTCTCTCTCAGGCTATTTATCCAGAGATCAAATCACCCTTTAATCCAGTTTCCGCCCACCCTCGTAGGATCTGTTTCCAAGATCCTCATTTTCCCTGGCAGTTTCCTCGAAATTTTAGTTCAGTTTTTAGTTCCATCTGGTGGATCTTCTTCTACCTGCAGTCATGCTGCCCAAATCTGCACCACTCTCGTTCCATTCGGACCATAACCCTTTCCAACCCCGGAGGAACCTCTAAACCCTCCCCTCCCTACCCCAATCCCACCTCAACCCCCACCTACCCCGCTTCTACCTCCCTCCCTCCCTCTCCGGGATAGAAGCATTCTTCTTTCCATCTTCCTTCATTCCAGAGCAGCGGTTCCCATGGCGCTTACCAAGTCTCTCGGATTGCGTGCAGTCGCCGAATAGGCTTTTTCGGTCTTTTTTGGTCTGTTTCGTCCTTTTGGGCTTATTTAGGACTTTTTCGATCTTATTGGTCTTTTTCTGTCCTTTAGGTCTTGTTGGTCCTTTTAGTCCTTAAAGTATTTTTTTTTCGGTTCTCTTGGTCTTTTTTAGGTCTTTTCGCCGGCCCTTTTGGTGCTTTTTCGGTTTTTACAGTCTATTTTTGGTCTTCTTTTGGTCCTTTTTAGCCTTTTTTTTTTTTTGTCTTTGTTGGTCCTTTTATCTTTCTTTTGGTCTTTTTTGGTCCTTTTAGTTTTTCGGTCTTTTTTTGGTCCTTATAGTCTTTTTCTATCTTTTTTTTTTATATCCTTTAGCCTTTTTCGGTCTTTTTTGGTCTATAGCCTTTTTCGCACTATTGTGGTCCTTTTAGTCTTTTATTGGTCTTTTTTGTCTTTACAGTCTCTTTTTTTTCTATCTTTTTTGTCCTGATAGTCTTTTTTTATCGGTCTTTTTTTTTGGTCCAATTTTTAAGCCTTTTTCCCTTGTTCTTCTCGTCGGCCTTTTTTTTTTGGGGTCTATTGGTCTTTTCTATCCACCCAGCGTTACTCCGCCTACGGGAGTGATCGTCATTACGCGTCTCAATAGTATCTACCAAGAAGAAAGCTTGGAGGTGACAGACAAGAAACAGGAAGGTTTTAGAAAGCTAAATAAAAATGCGCTATTGAAGTGAATGAAGTTATGAGGAGGATAGATAAGACCAAATTTACGAAGAGGGGGAAGGAAAGAGGGGTGGGGGGAGGGCAGTGGAAATTAAATAAAAAAAAAGGTAGAGGAAGAAAGGGGTGGTGGAAACTATCGAAAAGAAGGTACTCAAAGGCAAAGAAAGCACAGAAGGAAGAGAAAATCCCAAAATAAAATTCTACATGAATGAAAATACAATTAAAGCTGATAACCAATAGGAATCCAACGAAACGATGGGAACAGGTGGGTGAAAATAATAAGTTGAAATACGGGAGTGACAGAAAAATATAAAGAAGTGAGCGAGTGGTGTTAAAGCTGCCTAGTGGAAAGGAATTATGGATAGAACACAGATTTTGGAAGTTATGTTTTATGACAAAACAACCAATATTTTTTATATTAATATATATATATAATAATATATTTATATATATATATATATACTATATATATATATATATATAATATATATCTTATGAAGATACAAGATTTTAAAAAATTTATTTCATATTAATACTTATTAACAGTAAAAAGAAACATCATAATATATATATATATATAATATAATATATATATATAATATGATATATAATATATATATATATTCTATATATATATGATATGTATATGAAGATAAAAAGGGCCTTTTATATTCATATTATACTATATACCTACAGAGTAAAAAGACATTCATATATGTATATATATATTATTACTATATATATTATATTATATATATATATATAGATAATTATATATGTATGTATGTACAGCACACAAACTTCTACGAGTCTCCACAGAGACACGCACACGTATATGTGTACGTACGTGGCAACAAGAGTTCTCAACATAAAAAAAACAGAAGAAAGAAAAAAAGAAAAAGAAAAGGAGTGGCTATGAGAGTCGATCGAGAATGGCCGGAGGGGGAGCGCGCATCTCCACCGGCAGGCGATGGAGACGGAGCCAGGTGCGCTGATCGATAGCCACGCCCTCCTACACGCCACCTTCCGAAGAAGAAACGGCACAGGAAGAGAGATGGAATGAGCGTCGTCAGAAGACGACAAAACTCGCCGAGTGGGCTGCCATAAAAAAAATATGTATATAATAAAAAAAGAAAATAAAATACAAAAGTTTTCTATCTATAACCTTGACCTCAGGACAAAGTCAACGAGGCAGAGTCTTATAAAGATATTCCAGCGAGGAAGCCATTCTATTAATATGATGGCTAAAAATTATTCATAAGCTTCTAATAACATCTGAAAAACAAAATTGATTTTCTATCCATAACCTTGACCTCAGGACAAGGTCAAAGAGACGGATGAGAGAGACAGATTCCTATAAAAGTAGACAAGTAAGGAAGTTTCCCTTTTAATATGATGGCTAAAAATTATTCATAAGCTTTTTTTCTAATAACATTTGAAAAGCAAAATTGGTTTTCTATCTATAACCTTGACCTCAGGGCAAGGTCAAAGGGACGTATGGGAGGGGCAGAACCTTTCGAAGGCATTCCAGTAAGGAAACTGACCTTTTAATATGACAGTTAAAAATAATTCTCAAGCTTCTAAGACGCCAGGGTGTCTTAATAGCCCACCGGACATTTGTCCTCGTGGGCGAAAAAGATGTTAAGTCGATGAAGATGAAGTGTGAATGAAAAAGTTAGAAGAAAAGTGAAGAAAGATGCGTAGAAGGAAGGAAAGAAAATACGAAAAACAGAAGACAAAAAACAGAAAGCTTAAAAGAATATGGCAGAAATAGATGGACTTTCCATGAAATGGTAAATTTTCTTTCCTCTTCTTACTCCACATGAGGGCTGAATGGAAGTGAACAAAATTACCTTAATAGCCAAATGCTAAATGATATAGAATGGGGAATGGTAATTATGGTGTAGGTCGATGGCGCTGGCAGCTGAATCACCTTAGTGAGTCAGAGTTTAATGAAATCATTACACATTTACATAGAATGAAATCTAATGCTATTAATGAATCAGACAGACATCCAAGAAATGTGATACTTTCAAATAAATACTGACCGATATACAAAGAAAACAGCACCTCCTAAAAATAAAACACTTGAAAAAAACCAGTTAAAATACAATCCATCAATAACAATTCAAGCAGAAACCAAACCTCTAATTAGAATCAAATAAAGAAAACACCGCCTCATAAAGAGATAAAACATTTGAACAAAAACAGCTGAACAAAAACAGTTAAAATACAATCTATCCATAACAATTCAAGCAGAAACCAAACCTCTAAACAGAATCAAATGAATGAGGTTTCAATTAAAAAAAAAAAAAAAAAAAAAAAAACTGCGGACGAAAAGAACGAGACATTGCCAACAGAAATTTTCCTCTCTCTCTCTCTTCAATTGCTCAGATTTTGGATCACGAGCCGCCGGGAAAGGATTTCAAACTCCTCACGGACGGAGGAGCAAGTACGTCTCTGACTTCGGGAAAGAGACAGGAACCAAATGTAAGGTGCATCTCTCTCTCTCTCTCTCTCTCTCTCTCAGATCATCCTGTTACCTCTTACGCACACACACACACGCACATACTCACATTAAACATACATACATACTCGTATTTAGCCTTCTGGACCTGACTATACTGTACCCACCTAAGGTCCCTGGCTGGAATTTAATTATATGCAATCTGTTCACTAATTGTTATATTTTTTGTTTTATTATTTTCAATATTATTATTGTTATTACTATTATTATGTTCATACCATCTTTTATACTACTTCAGCAGCTGTGTGGATATTGCATATCAATCATTTTTTATCTTGTTATCTCATGCATCTAGATTGTGTATGTTATAATCTATACTTTGTATATTCCATAATGTTTCATGTATATAGCCTTGAGCTGAACATTAAATTTATTATCATTATTTTCAATGGAAAAGTAAATCCACAGTAGTATGTCTTGATTTTGCGTTTTAAGATATCTGAATATATTTTTTCATTTATGCATGTAAAAACTATAAATATATTTGTTCATTCTATATTTAAAATATAGAAATATATTTAATTATTTCTATATTTTAAATAACAAAATCAAGACATACTACTCTGGGTTTACTTTTCCATTTTATTGACTTATGTGATTATGTTTTCTTTTAATTATTATGATTCTGATTATGATTATTATTAATCTGAGGGTATTAATAAATATGCAAAGCCTAAAGATGAAGAAATTCAGGTATTCTACACCACCACTGAAACCTCTACTGAAAAGAATAAGAACTCGCGCAAGATTAAATATATATAAAATAATCGAAGTGATAATATATAATGTATTCGTTTTATCTGAAAAGCAGCCACGCCTAAAATCCACATTTGCAGTTTTACAAAACTACTAATCTCCTATATAATTATATATATAGATTATATATATATTATAAGATATATTATATAATATATATATATTATATATATACTACATTTCGAAAAAAAAGGGGAAGGGGGGGGACACATGAAAGGCATAACAATTGCAGAGGAAATTAAATAAAAAAAAAAAAAAATAGAAACGCTGCGAAAAATAACAGATGGCAAATTTTAAAGATTCGTTTATATTCTCAAACTTGGACTTGATTTGTTTGTTTGTATGTATGGTGTTTTTAAGTTGCACTGAACCCGTGGTTATTTAGCAACGGGACCAACGGCTTTACGTAACTTCCGAACCACGTCGAGAGTGGACTTCTAACACCAGAAATACACATTTCTCACTCCTCAGTGGAAAGCCAGAGAATCTAACTCGCGGCCACCGAGATGGCATGCCAACACCATACCGACCACGCACTGAGGCGCTTACTTGGAACTTAAGATACTCATTGATAAAATCCTAAAAATATGAAAATATGCATGAATAATGTTGGCAAGGGCCATGCAACATTAGTCAACATTTTTCATCTCTTGCATGTATATGAGATCGGAAGGTTCCTTACAATTCCAATATAAATCAACACATCTTTAATTCTAGTACCTTAGTTCATTCTGGCATTTGGTAAATTTGTAGTCTCGACAACAATAAATTATTAAACAGTTATGTAATGTCATGTTCCGTATAGAGCAAAGATCTGGTGTGGTCATTCGGTTCTCATGGATGCTAGTTCGAGCCCTTGTATCTCAAAGAATATTACTAAGTGGATTGAAGACCCTCGAAATTGAGAAAGTAGGATGCATATTTGTAGAAAGCAGAAGTTTCAAGAATTCCATACGGTTACATATATATATATAATTATGCATTATATATACATTATATACGTATATATATATATATATATATATATATATATAAATACTAACCAGCATCGCCTGCTAGCGCCTGGTGGCGGGCAACCGTAAGCAAGCATTGTTTGAATCGTAATATCATCATTATTTTTCATCGTAGAAGAAAAGTAAGAACATATTTGGAACCCTCGCGAAAAGTTCTATCTGAATAATGTTTTAATCTTTCTCTACGATTAATAAATAGACGTTAGCATGCCGGATATCTGGATCAAAGCGGACCCGGGTTAAAAACAATCCCCTATAAAATTTATATATTATATGGTCTGACTTGGGTTCAGTTCGGTCCAGTAGTTATGCTGTCTATAGTGGACATACACACATACATACATACCTAAATATATATATATATATATATATATATATATATATATATATATATATATATATATATATATATATATATATATTGTTACAACCCTTGGGAATTGTTACAACCCTTGGGGTTGTTATAAAAGTTCTTATTATAATAATTGTTGTCAGTAATAAATGTAACTCAGTGCTGAAGGTCAGTGGAAACAAACACTCAAGAAAACTTAACAATATTTAATACTTAAATAACACAATTTAGATCAACCTTGTCGGATGACAAATAACATAACTTGATAACCAGATAAATACCAGTCTTAGAAACACACTGGATTCCCTAAAACTAAGAAGCTAAGCCCTAACAAAGACAGGAGAAATAACCATTATTAATAATAAACTTGATTGGATCCAACAATTTAGCTGGCCAGGCCAAAAATTACCCTAATACTAATTCCAAGAAAGAAGGAAGACAGAGTAAATAACAAAACAGGAAAACCATTATAAATCCTACCTATCAACACAAAACTAAGCACACAAAACCGTTGTCTATAATAGACCTACTGAATGACGTTATATAGTCTCGATGCAAATATGACAATATATATATATATATATGTATATATATAAGATTAAATAATACAAATGATGTATAGTTCTTCTCACTTCAGTGGATGTATCAGAGGAGAGACAAAACTAGGGCCGTGATCCACTCGCCATAACAGCTATCAGGGCAGGTCCTGAACGCCAGAGTATTACCATAAAGGGAAAGCGATCCCAAACGAAAATCAGAGACACTCTGTCTTACCTGGCGTCAGCCTCCCTACAGGCCATCTCACGAGCTAGCAAGCTCCCAAAAACCATAGCAGCTGATTGAACGACGAAAGCGACGGCAACAATTCCCTGGGAATTCCTCCTCGTCAGGGAAAAGGCAGGACTGGCTCAAGTCGCAGGTGACAGGAGCACCTACGAGTACCTTATTGATGTACTCAAGCCGCAAGTCGAGGCAGGAGACACTCGAGTCGCAGGTGCCACAGAACCTGCAGACAACAGATCAAGGCGAGGATCCAAAGCGTAATCCAAAGAATCGTCGTCCAAAATAAACAGCCAAATAATCGTCATCCAAAATCCAAATCAGTATGCTGCTCAAGGTGTGATATCAAGGGAGTGCTCAAGCCCGAACTGAACTGTCCGAGCACCAACGTCCAGACATCACCAAGACGCGTTCATAAACACTCGTGTATATAAAAAAGAAGAAACAATCGTTAAAACGATAGTTCGGTAATATAAACAAACGGGGAGGAGGCGCCTAACCACACTGAGAAACGTTAAATTAAGCACTTTACGCTAAACACTTAAAATGACGAGACAACGGACACTTAAATTTCAAAAATAAAATAAACAAATGCTCATCCAAAACAAAGGCTATTCTGCCACAAAATGATTCTTAAAAACTAGTAATTAAACCTAGAAAAACAAGGCTGATCTAAATTCATAAAAGGCAAATAAAAATAATCTAGTCCTTTCTAATATATATATATATATATATATATATATATATATATATATATATATATATATATATATATATATATATATGCCTTACTTTGTACTAACACAAATTGTAGAAATGACCACCACAGGAGGGATCTGAATGAATTCTATTCAAACATAATCTCCGCTATGCTTGCTTCTGGCGGGGCTACCTATAGATTTCGTCAAGGTAATTCTCGTAATATACCTGGATGGAATGACTTGATTAAAGATCTGTATACATACTCACGAGAAATGTTTTTACTGTGGAAGCAAAATGGTAGCCCGAGGGAAGGACGCACTGCATTACTAATGAGACAGGCGAGAGCTCAGTTCAAACTTGCTCTTAAGCACTGCAGATTAAATGAAAAACAACTAAGAGCCGATGTAATGTCTAGAAACTTAGAATCTAGTGATTATCCTCATCTTTGGAAAGATATCCAGTCCTTAAATCCCAAAAACTAAAAAGCTATCACGAGAGTAGGGGAAGCAGTTGGAGACGAGGCTATCGCAAGTATGTGGGGCGATCACTTCAACAATATCCTGAATTGCATAAATGATCAAGATTCCCGAAGGGATGTAGATAACCTCCTTACTGACAACATTCAATTTTATTTTGCAGACCTTATTACGCCAGGTAACATCAGCGACGCCATAAACAGCCTACCTAATAATAAATTACCCGGCTGTGATGGTCTTCCCGCAGAGGCTTTAAAATTCTGCCATCCGATAATTTACATTTTGCTAGCTGCCCTATTCAATGCGTGCATAATTCACCAGTTTCTTCCAGACTCCCTACTCTTAGTTCACTTGAAACCACTAATCAAAATCAAGATAAAGGATGCAGCTGACCCTGGCAACTACCGACTTATTGCAATCACAACGATCGCAGCGAAGATACTTGAGTCGGTTCTTTAGTGAGACTTCTCCCCTTTCTACACACCACTGATAACCAGTTAGGTATGAAAGCAAACCACACAACCGACACCTGCATCTGCATACTGAAAGAATTGCTGAACTACTACCTATCATCAGCCTCTCCTGTTTTCCTTTGTTTTGTGGATGTGAGAAAAGCATTTGACAGAGTAAACTACCTATAGCTCTTCCTGAAACTGCATAAAAGGGGCACACCCCTGTATCTAATTGGCATTTTGCATTGCTGGTTCTCCACACAGCAATTCTGTGTCAAATGGGGTAATGAATTATCATACACCTTCGGCTCCCTAAACGGGCTTCGGCAAGTGGGCATTCTCTCTCCATACTTGTTTAATACGTACACAGATGCCTTGAATGTCAAACTGAACTCACTCCCAATCGGAAGCACTGTCAATGAGACAACTATAAACAACCTCTGTTACGCCGACGATATGGTTCTGATTTCCCCATCAGTGCAAGGTCTCCAACGACTCATCGACACTTGCCACCAATATGCAGAGGAATTTGATATACTATACAATGAAACCAAGACCCAGTGCATGTCGCTGCTCCCGAGATCGCTTAACCATATTGCAGAACCACAAATTTTCCTCGGAAACCATCGGCTGGAATTTGTGCACGAATTTCCGTATTTGGGTCACATTATCACCGATGACCTAAAAGATACGCAGACATTGAACAGAGGCTTCGTAAACTATGTGCAACTGGCAACAGGATTGCAAGGAGGTTTGCCTTCTGTCACCGAGTCGTGAAGCTGCTGCTCTTCCTCTCGTACTGCTAAAGTATCTATTGGTGTTCCCTCTGGACGGTCTATACCCGAGAGACCATGAGACGTATCACTGTTGTGCACAATGACATTTTAAGACGCCTCACAAACACTCCCCGCTACCACTCCGCCTCACAGATGTTCATAGAAAACCACCTGGACAATTTAAAAATCATTGTAAGGCGAACAATGTCCAGTCTGATAACCTGAGTGAGAAACAGCAGCAACTCACCCATACAAAGCATCCTAAGGAGTGGGAAACATCTGAAAATGAGGTCTTTGTCCCCTAAATGACTTAATCTCTGTATTGGCAAGATGCCATTTCCAGATTCTGTCATTATTATTATATTTATTGCTGATATTTTACTTTTTCATTATTACTGTGAATACTATCAAGTTAATGGGGTTTTTTTTCATTCAATTTCCGTATTTAGCCCTCTGGACCTGGACTACTGTAACCACCTAAGGTCTCTAGATGAAATTTAAGTTATATAATCTGTGCACTAACTGTTATAGCTCTCAATGCATTTTTTCTCACCAATATTATTACTGTTATTACCAGTATTATGATTACTTTCTTTTATGCTACCTCAGCTATTTAGTGGATAAGTGCCGATTATTCCTTTTTTATATCATGTCTCGTGTATCTAGATTGTGTATGTTACTGTCTGTATTTTGTATATTCTATGTATATGGCCCTGAGCTGAAATAAAGGATATTATTATTATTAATATTATTATTACTATTCCTCTCTCTCCCTTCTGACCAATCTTTTTTTTAAGGTCTTTTCAAGTCTCAACTGCACTCTTAAGAACTTTATTCTGTCGCTTTCTTTTTGCTATGAAAATGCGCTATGTTCTAGAACCTCGAATTTACAGTTTGTAGATGGTACAGGTAGTCAGATAATTTTAAATTACCTACTGTAGGCAGGTTACAAGTAAAAACGTTCACTGAACAGAATGTAGTAATACAGCAAGTTATAAAGTATGTGAGAACGCTAACTACGAATGAGAGAGAGAGAGAGATTATGTATGTAAGCAAATGAAGCATATCTGGTGCATGCCCAGTACTACGCTCGTGGGCAAAAGCAAACAATGGCAGACGACTCTCTCACCTAATTTAACTTTGTCAAGTCTTTTGTACACCGTACAATCGCGTGCATTTTGAGCAGTCTTCCAAAACGATGTCAACGAAAATATGTAAATCTGAATATTTCAATGCACAAATGCTTTTATGCCCTAATATTTTGCATAAGATTATATTATTTGATTAAGATCAACTTCCAATCAAAAGATATTACGAATAGATATGTATGAGTGATGTTATGGCGCCTTTCATTAAGGTTCGTGCCAGATGTTATGAGGCTGATAGCCCTACATTAATGGACAGGTTCCAGCCCGTACACAAGGACAACTCGATAGGTAAGCACGTATAATTTTAAAAAATTTTATTACAAAACTAAACTCTTCATTAATAACAACACAACAAGGTAATAAAGCGTGAACTTAGGTGGCTAAGCACCCTAAATTTGACAAAATCTACGTGGCCAAGCGACCACTCAAAAACACTGAAAATGTCGTTAAATCAAGTTACACTTTTAATGAAAAAAATGACAACACATTTCTGAAAGGTAGCTAAACAAAGTAAGCAATGGTTAACTTCAATTAGCTCAACAATAGCTACAAAAAGGAATGATTACTTACTATGTGAAATTCTGGTCAATCGCCTTCCATGCCCAAGCTCACACCCGCACACCACGAACAAAACCCGCAAGAGTTGCTATCTCAACTACGTTAATTAGAAGGAAGAGGACGAGATTGTTGTTGTTGTTGTTGTTGGAGATTAAGCCAGCCTTGTGCTGGCACGGGCTCTTGCTCCTAGAGCAGCCCGTAACGGCGAGATTGGGGTGCAGGGGGGTTTTATACCCGAGTGGATCGGCTTAGTCAATTTCATCGAGGATTTATTTTCATCAAGGAGGAAGCATTCCTTCGTTTTTCATATAATTTATAAGATAACAAGAATGTTGTCGTTAATCTAGGAGGGAGGAGAGGTGATGACTGATAAATGTGAATTTACAAAAACGTACCATTTCACTACAGCCGCCAGACTGCCTGGTACGTGGCAATTCGCCTTACATTGAAAGGGGGAAAAGGATGGATGGGCGGGAAATACGTCTCGGAAAATTCGTGCACTAATTTTTCGTGGCATTCTCCACCCTCCAAAAGGGGGGAAGGAAAGGTAGCAGGCAACAAGGCAATCGGACGGAGTAGGCAAACAAGGTCAAATGGGTCGTCAAAGCCTAGGCACGTGTGCAGCGCTACAGCACGGGTCTAGTTTTCGACAGCAAACAGGTGCAATATGGAGTGGTCACTCAAAAAGGCAAGGACACAATGCAATAATCAAATAGAATCAAAAGCAATGTACAAATTGTAATTCTCGAAGCAATAATTGCGATAAAAGGTTCAATGGTAACTCATCATAACATACTACAGAGCAATTCAGGCCATCTAATAGCAGCAAGATCACATCAAAATATCATTTGAATAACATCATGGCATCGACAGACAAACAGGGCAGTGTGCATCATAACTCCAATCATGCAAAGGCAAGGTAAGCATATATCTCAAGGTATCAATAAGAAAATCAACTCAATATCAATACTCAAGCATAACTTGATCAATGATAAATGCAAAATCATGAAATAAAGTCAAGATTCCTCTTCAAGGAACTTGCAACTCACTTATTACTCGTCACAGAGCATACTCATAACAGGGTCATCATCAATGGCAGAAAAACCAAGAATATACTGATACAAATATGTATAGGTGATTTAGTAATCATAAAAGGTGGAAATGTGTCTTGAGACCAGCCAATTAAGGCAAGAATAGTAACGGAAGATTACTTACACAATAAGATCGTTATGATATACAGGTTCAAATGTTCGTTGTTTCAACACAGATGCCAAAAAACACTTATACAAGAGTTAATCATGGTGGGAGCTTTTCCCATGCAATGCAAGAGTTACAATATGCACAAAATTCATAAATCAACACATACACAAGACGTTCTAATGAGGTCGTCATGGACTGTGATGTCGGTTCTCATGCAATGACTCAATAGAAAACGAAATATAGAGAACGGAGTCTTAGCCCTAACTCCTTCAAAACTCTTTTCCAACATGCACGCTTTCAGAGTTCACCTCTTTACCTTTGACAAATACATACACTACACTAAATCAAGTCGTCTCTTACCCACTGTGACATCCTTTTTTTCTGTTCCTCTGCAGCCTTCCTTTTTGGTCAGATACCTGCATCATGTACTGTCTCACTCATATTACTCCTAACACTACTCACGTCATGACCACTTTCATCGAGTCCATCAGTCTGTCAATTCACTTCATTGCTAACATCTATCTCTGCCTCACCATTACTTACGTTTCCTTCACTTTCATCATCCTGGACATCATCTTCTCATCGCTTGTCATCGTGGGTGTTCATCTCAAGAGGGACGATGTGGTGTGATGCACGCAGATGTTCCTCTCCCTCAAACAGGACTTTCATGGACCTGACGACTCCGTTTTCGTCAGGATACAACTCGAGAATTCTACCGAGGGGCCATTGACTGCGATTGTGCTGGTCCGTTTTCGCCAGCACAAGGTTGCCTACACGTAGTGCAGTCAGGGGGGCCGTCTCGCAGGTCGTGATGCTCTTGCAGAGATTTCAGGTAGCCCTCCCTCCAGTACTTTTTAAAGCAGTTGAGGGTTTCTGTCAACCTGACATATTGGTGAAGGAACTGTTGCGTCATCAGTGTTATATGCATATCCTTGTGAGGAACCACAGGTGGCAATAAGTGAACATCTCCACGGATGAGGTGCGATGGTGTGAGGGCTTCATCCCCACGCATGTCTCCCGAGTACATCAAGGGGCGGTTGTTGACCACAGCTTCGGCTTCTTTGATTAGAATTCTGAGTTGCTCCTCGGTGAACAGATTTCGTCGTAATGTCGTAGCGAGCGTCCTCTTAACAACCCTAATCAGCCTTTCAGATAATCCCCCTTTCCAGGGAGATCGGGGGGTTTGAAATGAAAAACTGACTTGATTCCTATGCGGCGCAGGAATGCTCTTGTAAAATCCTCGTCACACATCTCTTGGAGAAAGGTGCTTGCAGCCCTGAAGGTCATAGCATTATCACTGTAGACATTCGAAAAATCACCATGAGTTGCCGCGAAACGTCAAAGTAGTAGAACAAAGGTATGGGCATTCAGGCCACTGCAGTAATTGAGATATATTGCATGGCTGGCCAAGCAGGTCATGATGAGAATGTGACCCTCTCCTTCTAATGGAAGGCGAATGGCTGGCGGTTGGGGGGCTACTAGTCTTTTCTGGCCCTAGAGGACATGGAATGCATAAAAAGGAAGACATGGACAGAATCCTGAGAAACTGAAGGTTGGCAAATGGCTGGCACTTAGGGGGCCGCTGGTCTTCTCTGGCCCTAGAGGACATGGAATATATAAAAAAGGAAGATTGAATGGAATCTTGAGAAGCTGAAGGCTTGCAAAAGGCTGGCGATTAGGGGGCCGCTGGTCTTCTCTGGCTCTAGAGGACATGGAAAACATAAAAAGGAAGACATGTACGGAATCCTGAGAACCATAATGCTGGCAAACGGCTGGCAGTTGGGGGGCCGCTGGCCTTCTCTAACCCTAGAGGACATGGAAAACAGAAAAAGGAAGACGTGGACGGAATCCTGAGAAGCATAATGCTGGAGAACGGCTGGTGGTTGGAGGGCTGCTGGTCTTCTCTGACCCTACAAAACATGGAAAACATAAGAAGGAAGACATGGACAGAATCCTGAGAAGCATAATGTTGGCAAACGGCTGGTGGTTGGGGGGCCGCAGGTCTTCTCTGGCCGCAGAGAACATGACAGAATCCTGAGAAGCTGAAGGCTGGCGAACGGCTGGCAGATCATGGGCTGTTGGTCTTCTCTGGCCCTAGAGGACATGGAATACATAAAAAGGAAGATATGGGCACAATCCTGAGAAGGTAAAGGCTGGCGAACGGCTGGTGGTTCGGGAGCCTCTGGTCTTCTCTAGCCTAGAGGACAGGGAATACATAAAAAGGAAGACATGGACAGAATCCTGAGAAGCTGAAGGCTGGCGAACACCTGGCGGTTGGGGGGGACCACTGGTCTTCTCTGGCCCTAGAAGACATGGAATACATAAAGAGGAAGACATGGACGGAATCCTGAGAAGCTGAAGGCTTACAAACGGCTGGCAGTTCAGTGGCTACTGGTCTTCTCTGGGCCTAGAGGACATGGAATACATAAAAAAGAAGACATGAATGGAATCCTGAGAGGGTGAAGACTTGTAAATGGCTGGCGGTTTGGGTGCCGCTGGTCTTCTCTGCCCCTAGAGGACATGGAATACATAAAAAGGAAGATATGTATGGAATCCTGAGAAGATGAAGGCTGGCAAACAGCTGGCAGTTTGCAGGCCTCCGGTCTTCTCTGGCCCTAGAGGACATGGAATACATAAAAAGGAAGACATGGACGGAATCATAAAAAACTGAAGGCTGGTGAACGTCTGGGGGTCGGGGGGATGCTGGTCTTCTCTGGCCCTAGAGGACATGAAATACATGAAAAGGAAGACATGGACGGAATCCTGAGAAGAAGAAGGCTGGGGAACGTCTTCCTTCTGATGCATTCCATGTCCTCTTCTAGGGCCAGAGATGACCAGCAGCCCCCCAACCACCAGCCTTTCCACAGCCTTCAGCTTCTAAAGATTCCGTCCACGTCTTCCTTCTGATGCATTCCATGTCCTCTTCTTGGGACAGAGAGGACCAGCGGCCCCCAACCGCCAGCCTTTCCACAGCCTTCAGCTTCTGAGGATTCCATACATGCCTTCCTTCTGATGCATTCCATGTCCCCTTCTACGGCCAGAGAGGACCAGTGGCCCCCCAACCGCCAGCCTTTCCCCAGCCTTCAGCTTCTGAGGATTCCGTCAACGTCTTCCTTCTGATGTATTCCATGTCCTCTTCTAGGGCCAGAGAGGACCAGCGGCCCCCCAACCACCAGCCTTTCCCCACCCTTCAGCTTCTGAGGATTTCGTCCACGTCTTCCTTCTGATGTATTCCATGTCCTCTTCTAGGGTGAGAGGGGACCAGTGGCCCCCACACCACCAGCCTTTCCCCAGCCTTCAGCTTCTGAAGATTCCCTCCACGTCTTCCTTCTGATGCATTCCATGTCCTCTTCTAAGGCCACAGAGGACCAGCGGCCCCCCAACCGCCAGCCTTTCCCCAGCCTTCAGATTCTGAAGATTCCGTCCACGTCTTCCTTCTGATGCATTCCATGTCCTCTTCTAGGGCCAGAGAGGACCAGCGGCCCCCCAACCACCAGCCTTTCCCCACCCTTCAGCTTCTGAGGATTCCGTCCACGTCTTCCTTCTGATGCATTCCATGTCCTCTTCTAGGGACAGAGAGGACCAGTGGAACCCCAACCACCAGCCTTTCCCAGCCTTCAGCTTCTGAAGATTCTGTCCATGTCTTCCTTCTGATGCATTCCATGTCCTCTTCTAGGGCCAGAGAGGACCAGCAGCCCCCCCCCCGCCCCCCCCCCCCCCCCCCCCCCCCCCCCCATGCCAGCCTTTCCGAGCCCTTCAGTCAGAGGATTCCGTCCATATCTTCCTTCTGATGCATTCCATGTCCTATTCTAGGGCCAGAGAGGACCAGCGGCCTCCAACCGCAAGCCTTTCCCCAGCCTTCAGCTTCTGAGGATTCCATCCACGTCTTCCTTCTGATGCATTCCATGTCCTATTCTAGGGACAGAGAGACCAGCGGCCCCCCAACCCCCAGCGGCCTCCAACCACCAGCCTTTCCCCAGCCTTCAGCTTCTGAGGATTCCGTCCACATCTTCCTTCTGATGTATTCCATGTCCTCTTCTAGGGTAAGAGGGGACCAGCGGCCCCCCAACCCCCAGCCTTTCCCCAGCCTTCAGTTTCTGAAGAGTACCTCCACGTCTTCCTTCTGATGCATTCCATGTCCTCTTCTAAGGCCAGAGAGGACCAGCGGCCCCCCAACCCCCAGCCTTTCCCCAGCCTTCAGATTCTGAAGATTCCATCCACATCTTCCTTCTGATCCATTCCATATCCTCTTCTTGGGCCAGAGAGGACCAGCGGCCCCCCAACCCCCTGCCTTACCCCAACCTTCAGCTTCTGAGGATTCCGTCCATGTCTTCCTTCTGATGCATTCCATGTCCTCGTCTTGGGCCAGAGAGGACCAGCGGCCTCCCAACCACCAGCCTTTTCCCAGCCTTCAGCTTCTGAGGATTCCGTCCATATCTTCCTTCCGATGCATTCCATGTCCTCTTCTAGGGCCAGAGAGGACCAGCGGCCCCCCAACCACCAACGTTTCCACAGCCTTCAGCTTCTGAGGATTCCGTCCATGTCTTCCTTCTGATGCATTCCATGTCCTCTTCTTGGGTCAGAGAGGACCAGTGGCCCCCCAACCGCCAGCCTTTATCCAGCTTTCAGCTTCTGAGGATTCCCTCCATGTCTTCCTTCTGGTGCATTCCATGTCCTCTTCTTGGGCCAGAGAGAACCGGTGGCCCCCACACCGCCAGCCTTTCCCCAGCCTTCAGCTTCTGAGGTTTCCGTCTATGTCTTCCTTCTAATGCATTCCATGTCCTCTTCTTGGGCCAGAGAGGACCAGTGTCCCCCCAACGCCAGCCTTCCCCAGTTTTCAGCTTCTGAGGATTCCGTCCATGTCTTCCTTCTGATGCATTCCATGTCCTCTTCTTGGGCCAGAGAGAACCGGTGGCCCCCACACCGCCAGCCTTTCCACAGCCTTCAGTTTCTCAGGCTTCCGTCCACGTATTCCTTCTGATGCACTCCATGTCCTCTTCTTGGGCCAGAGAGGACCAGCAGGGCCCCCAATCGCCAGCCATTCCCCAGCCTTAAGCTTCTGAGGATTTCGTCCATGTCTTCCTTCTGATGCATTCCATGTCCTCTTCTTGGGCCAGATAGGACCAGCGACCCCCAACCGCCAGCCTTTCCCCAGCCTTCAGCTTCTGAGGATTCCATCCATGTATTCCTTCTGGTGCATTCCATGTCCTCTTCTTGGGCCAGAGAAAACCAGCGGCCCCCCAACCGCCAGCCGTTCCCCAGCCTTCAGCTTTTGAGGTTTCCGTCAATGTCTTCCTTCTAATGCATTCCATGTCCTCTTCTTGGGCCAGAGAGGACCAGTGGCCCCCCCAACCGCCAGCCTTCCCCCAGCCTTCAGCTTCTGAGGATTCCGTCCCTGTCTTCCTTCCGAGAGGGACTGATGCTTGATGTCCTTTCCTTAGGGCCAGAGAGGACCAGCGGCCCCCCAACCGCCAGCCTTTCCTCAGACTTCAGCTTCTGTGGATACCGTCCACTTCTTCCTTCTGATGCATTCCATGTCCTTTTCTTGGGCCAGAGAGAACTGGTGGCCCCCACACCGCCAGCCTTTCCCCAGCCTTCAGTTTCTGAGGCTTCTGTCCATGTCTTCCTTCTGATGCATTCCATGTCCTCTTCTAGGGCCAGAGAGGACCAGCAGCCCCCCAACCGCCAGCCTTTCCCCAGCCTTCAGCTTCTGAGGATTCCTTCTGATGCATTCCATTTCCTCTTCTTGGGCCAGAGAGGACCAGCGACCCCCCAACCGCCAGCCTATCCCAAGCCTTCAGCTTCTGAGGATTCCGTCCAGGTCTTCCTTCTGATGCATTTCATGTCCTCTTCTTGGGCCAGAGAGGACCAGCGGCCCCCCATCCGCCAGCCTTTCCCCAGCTTTCAGCTTCTGAGGATTCCGTCCAGGTCTTCCTTCTGATGCATTCCATGTCCTCTTCTAGGGCCAGAGAGGACCAGCTGCCCCCGAACCGCCAGCCTTTCCCCAGCCTTCAGCTTCTGAGTAATCCGTCCATGTCTTCCTTCTTATGCATTCCATGTCCTCTTCTTGGGCCAGAGAGGACCAGCGGCCCCCCAACCACCAACCTTTCCAAAGCTTTCAGCTTCTGAGGATTCCGTCCAGGTCTTCCTTCTGATGCATTCCATGTCCTCTTCTAGGGCCAGAGAGGACCGGCAGCCTCCCAACCGCCAGCCTTTCCTCAGCCTTCAGCTTCTGAGGATTCCATCCATGTCTTCTTTCTGATGCATTCCATATCCTCTTCTTGTGCCAGAGGTGTTGATTTCCTTTGGTAGAAATATAAAACTCCAGAAACTGCGTGCTGTGCTTTATTCCTATTCCTTTAGAATTTCTATATACACTGACTAACTTATTTACAGTTTTATAGTTATATTAAACAAAAGATAAATATCATATGAGTAATGTTACAATAGATTGGATATTTATAGTAGAGTAGTTAAGTTGCTTTCAGATAACAGTATGTACACAAACAACTAAACAAGTAGTTACCATAAACATCCCCCTTTCTTTGGGTTTTGACAAAAATAAGAAACTAAACAAATTGATACAACATAAAATAAGGAACAAGTAGGATACATTGTAAACATTAAAATATAAAAACAATAAATTATTCGCCCTTCATCTTTTCTTGCAGACGAGCTGATCTTGGCAATTTAGGCATGTCGCAAATAGGATGATAGCTTGTTTGTTCATCATTAACGTTGGTTTGCCTCAATTTACTAGTTTCTTCCATTTCTGGTATTGCCGATGAATCCTGTGTAGTTGGACGAATATGAATTCTATTTCTTCTATAAATTCCTCCTTCCTTTCCTTCAACTACATAGGATCGGTTTCCTTGTGCATGGCTAATGAGCCCTTTTTCAGAACCCTTCTTGTCTGGATTTTGATAATATACAGGTTGCCCCTCGTTTAATGGTGTCATATCTCTTGCAGTTTTATCATAACATTTCTTTATGGATTCTCTCTGGGTTTCCCCTTTTTTGAGAAACTGGATTGTCATTGTTCATAATTTCAGGAATTATCAACCATAATTCATGTCCAAACATCATCTGAGCTGGACTTAAATTAGAGTCTTGACGTGGTGTATTTCTCAACTCTAGTAATGCCAAATATTGATCTTTTCCATCTGCATGCGTCTTCTTCATCATATTTTTTACTATCTTAACTGCGGCTTCAGCCTTCCCATTTCCTTGAGGATGTCCCGGAGATGACATCCTGTGCTCTATACCTCACTCTTTAACAAAAACTTTAAACTGAAACGAGCTGAATTGTGGTCCTCCATCGGACACTAATTGGGTAGGAATACCGTATCTAGCAAATATCTTATTGATTATCGCTATCACATGATTTGAAGTTGTTGACGTTAGAAACTCTACTTCAGTGAATGAGGAATAATAATCAACAATGACTAGATAATTTCTTCCAACAACCTCAAACAAATCTAATCCAATTTTATTCCAGGGTCTGCCTCCGTCATCAACATCCATCAACGATTCCTTCTGGTTTCGAGGTTTATACTGCTGGCAAATGTCACATGAATTGACCATTTGCTTTATTTCTTTCGACATCCCTGGCCAGAATATTGCATCTCTTGCTCGTCGCATCATGCTATCGTAACCAAGATGAGCTACATGAAGTTTCGTTTTGATGGAATTTCGTAGTTTACTAGGAATCAGTATACGAGTTCTCTTTAGAATGATGCCGTCTTGGTCCCTCATGGAATCTCTAAAATCGAAGTAAGGCTTTAATACTTCCGGAATTTTGTCTTTGTGATCAGGCCATCCTTCCTTGATTACAGACAATAATTCTTGCAGCTCTTCGTCATTTGTGGTGGCGTCACTTACTTCCTTTAAAATTGAATCGGGGTAATTTTTCAGTGAATCTATCATCCTTACCAATGTATCTCTGTTTTCCTCTTTGGGGCAGGCCCTGCTAAGGGTATCGGCTAACAATAGGCTTTTTCTGCTTTTGTACTGATATTCGACGTCTTACCGGTTCAACCTCATCATTAAAACTTGTAAACGCACTGGAGCTTGACTAAATGGTTTTTCAAGGATTGAAGAAAGAGGCTTATGGTCATTATGAACAATAACACGTCGCCCAAAAGTATACTGTTCCAATCGCTCTAAACCAAAAACCACAGCAAGAACTTCCTTTTCAATCTGAGCCCAGTTACGTTCGTTTCTAGCTAAGGTCCTTGATGCGTATTCTATTGGACGTCCTTCCTGCATAATGACTGCACCAATACCATCCTTGCTGCTGTCAACCTGTAATACAAACTCCTTACTTTGATCAAAATAAGCTAGAACTGGTGTACAGGTGACCTATTCTTTGATCACTGAGAAAGCGCGAGTGCACTCATCATTCCATTCAAACTTTGAGTTCTTTCTTGTCAGCTCTCGGATAGGTTCTAAATCATCAGACAGATTGGGTAAAAACCTTGATAGATATTGCACCATTCCACAAAACCTCCGAATTCCTGAAATATCGGTAGGGGCAGGCATTTCTTTAATGGCCTTTACCTTATTTTCCTCATTTCCAAAACCAACGACCACAATATCATCAGCTACACAGTATACACCCCGAAGCCCCTCCAATGCCTCATTTAATTTTCGCTGAAATATTTCACTGCTCACCTTCAGCCTGAAAGGTAGACGAGCCCATCGATATCTACCAAAGGGGGTAATCATTGTTGTTAACTTGCTGGATTCTTCATCCAGTCGTATATGCCAAAAAGCCTCTTGAACATCCAGTTTGCTAAATATCTTGGCATGTTTTAGACTTGGCAGTATATCCTCCAAAATTGGTAATTTGTAATATTCCCTTTTAAGAGCTTTGTTGAGTGGCTGAGGATCGATACCTATTCTTAACTTTCCATTTGTTTTTTGAACGACTGCCATTTGACTAACCCATTCAGTTGGTTCAGTCTCCGAAATCAAAACTCCTCTTTTCACAAGAGAGTGTAACTCTTTTAGAACCTTTGATTTTAATGCAATGGGTAAACGTCGGCACGGTAATATTCTTGTTGGTAATGTAGAATCTACATTAATTTTAACCTTTCCAAGGTCACCAAGGTCGCTCATCTCATGGTCTACGTCAATTTTTGATACAAATGCTTTACCATTGACAAACACGAATCCCACCTCTTGACATGTCTTTGACCCAAGTAAACACATTAGGTCATTTGAAACCACAATGAAGGTTACACTTCTAATTTCATCATTTTTGGGGTTCTTCACATTCAATGTCGTCTCGCCAATGGGCGAAAGCTTGGATTTATTCCACTTGGCGAGTTTCACAGACGTTGGTCGCACTTGATCCCTTTTGACATACCTTTGACATATTGCATTCACGTCAGCACCCGTATCCAAATGAAATCTAACCTCGGTATCGTTTACAATTAGTAATGCAGTTAATCTATTTGAATTTTTCATTGCAACCGGTGCCATCCACATGTAATGATCGTAGCCTTCATCTGCCTCTTCGTTCTTCTCTTGAACAATTTTAACTGCTTTCTTACACACAGCCTTGAAATGGTTTCTTCCTTTACATGCTTCACAGACTTTTCCTCATGCTGGGCATTTTGATTTTTCAAATTCATGTTTATACCCACAAAATCAACACTTCACGGCATACCTGTCCATATTTTTTGAGTCCGTAAAATCCTTATTAAAGGAACCATCTGTAGTTTTGGTTCTCCAATTGTTCACCTTATTAACATTCTCAGAATTTCATCATTTTTGGGGTTCTTCACATTCAATGTCGTCTCGCCAATGGGCGAAAGCTTGGATTTATTCCACTTGGCGAGTTTCACAGACGTTGGTCGCACTTGATCTCTTTTGACATACCTTTGACATATTGCATTCACGTCAGCACCCGTATCCAAATGAAATCTAACATCGGTATCGTTTACAATTAGTAATGCAGTTAATCTATTTGAATTTTTCATTGAAACCGGTGCCATCCACATGTAATGATCGTAGCCTTCATCTGCCTCTTCGTTCTTCTCTTGAACAATTTTAACTGCTTTCTTACACACAGCCTTGAAATGGTTTCTTCCTTTACATGCTTCACAGACTTTTCCCCATGCTGGGCATTTTGATTTTTCAAATTCATGTTTATACCCACAAAATCAACACTTCATGGCATACCTGTCCATATTTTTTGAGTCCGTAAAATCCTTATTAAAGGAACCATCTGTAGTTTTGGTTCTCCAATTGTTCACCTTATTAACATTCTCAGAACCAACTTCGCACATCTCTTTAGCACAATTAACTGTTGCTTCATAAGCCAAACATATCTCGACAGCTTTTGCTAAATTTAAGTTTCTTTCTCGAAGTAGCAGCTCCTGTAGTTTCCCTGTCACTGAAAACACAATTTTATCCCTTATCATTCGCTCTTTTTCTTGAAAATTACATTTGTCGGCCTGAGAGGACCAGCGGCCCCCAAACCGCCAACCTTTCCCCAGCCTTCAGCTTCTGAGGATTCCGTCCATGTCTGCCTTCTGATGCATTCTATGTCCTCTTCTTGGGCCAGAGAGGACTAGCGGGCCCCCAACCACCAGCCGTTCCGTAGCCTTCAGCTTCTGAGGATTCCGTCCATGTCTTCTTTCAGTTGCATTCCATGAACTTTTCTTGGACCAGAGAGGACCAGCGGCCCCCCAACCGCCAGCTGTTCCCAAACCTTCAGCTTCTGAGGATTCCATCCATGTCTTCCTTCTGTTGCATTCCATTTCCTATTCTTGGGCCAGAGAGGACCAGCGGCCCCCCAACCGCCAGCTGTTCCCAAACCTTCAGCTTTTGAGGATTCCGTCCATGTCTTCCTTCTGATGCATTCCATGTCCTCTTCTTGGACCAGAGAGGACCAGCGGCCCCCCAACCGCCAGCTGTTCCCAAACCTTCAGCTTCTGAGGATTCCGTCCATGTCTTCCTTCTGATGCATTTCATGTCCTCTTCTAGGGCCAGAGAGTACCAGCGGCCCCCCAACTGCCAGCCTTTCCCCAGCCTTCAGCTTTTGAGGATTCCGTCCATATCTTCATTCTGATGCACTCCATGTCCTCTTCTTGGGCCAGAGAGTACCAGCGGCCCCCCAACCGCCAGCCATTCCCCAGCCTTCAGCTTCTGAGGATTCCGTCCAGGTTTTCCTTCTGATGCATTCCATGTCCTCTTCTTGGGCCAGAGAGGACCAGCAGCCCCCAAAACCGCCAGCTTTTAGCTTTTGAGGATTCCGTCCATGTCTTCTTTCTGTTGCATTCCATGTCCTCTTCTTGGGCCAGAGAGGACCAGCGCGCCCCAACTGCCAGCTTTTCCCCAACCTTCAGCTTCTGAGGATTCCGTCCATGTCTTCCTTCTGAAGCATTCCATGTCCTCTTCTTGGGCCAGAGAGGACCAGCGCGCCCCAACCGCCAGCCTTTCCCGAGCCTTCAGCCTCTGAGCATTCCGTCCATGTCTTCCTTATGATGCATTCCATGTCCTCTTCTTGGGCCAGAGAGGACCAGAGGCCCCCCAACCACCAGCCATTCCCCAGCCTTCAGCTTCTGAGGATTCCGTCCATGTCTTCCTTCTTAAGCATTCCTTGTCCTCTTCTTGGGCCAGAGAGGACCAGCGGCCACCCAACCGCCATCCTTTCCCCAGCCTTCAGTTTCTGAGGATTCCATCATTGTCTTCCTTCAGTTGCATTCCATGTCCTCTTCTTGGGCCAGAGAGGACAAGCAGCCCCCCAACCGCCAGTCTTTCCCAGCCTTCAGCTTCTGAGGATTCCGTCCATGTCTTCCTTCTGATGCATTCCATGTCCTCTTCTTGGGTCAGAGAGGACCAGGGGCTCCCCAACTTTCCAGACTTTCCCCAGCTTTCAGCTTCTGAGGATTCCGTCCATGTCTTCCTTCTGATGCATTCCATGTCCTCTTCTTGGGCCAGAAAAGACCAGCAGCCCCCAGATTGCCAGCCTTTCCCCAGCCTTAGGCTTCTGAGGATTCCGTCCATGTCTTCCTTCTGATGCATTCCATGTCCTCTTCTTAGGCCAGAGAGGACCAGCGGCCCCACAACCACCAGCCTTTCCCCAGCCTTCAGCATCTGAATATTTCGTCCACATCTTCCTTCTGATACATTTCATGTCCTATTCTTGGGCCAGAGAGGACCGGCGGCTCCCCAACCGCCAGCCTTTACCCACCCTACACATTCTGAAAATTTTGTCCATGTCTTCCTTCTGATGCATTCCATGTCCTCTTCTTAGGCCAGAGAGGACCGGCGGCCTCCCACCCGCCAGCCTTTCCCCAGCCTTCAGCTTCTGAAGATTCCGTCCATGTCTTCCTTCTGATGCATTTCCTGTCCTCTTCTTGGGCAAGAGAGGACCGGCAGCCCGCAAACACCAGCCTTTCCCCAGCCTTCACCTTCTGAGGATTCCGTCCAGGTCTTCCTTATGATGCATTCCATGTTTTCTTCTTGGACCAGAGAGAACCAGCGACTCCCCACCCGCCAGCCTTTCCCCAGCCTTCAGCTTCTGAGGATTCCGTCTATGTCTTCCTTCTGATGCATTCCATATCCCCTTCTTGGGCCAGAGAGGACCGGTGGCCCCCCAACCGCCAGACTTTCCCCAGCCTTCAGCTTCTGAAGATTCCGTCCATGTCTTTCTTCTGATGTATTCCATGTCCTATTCTTGGGTCAGAGAGGACTGGCGCCCCCCCAACTGCCAGCCTTTCCTCAGCCTTCAGCTTCTCAGAATTCCGTCCACGTCTACTTTCTGATGCACTCTATGTCATCTTCTCGGGCCAGAGATGACCGGTGGCCACCCAACCGCCAGCCTTTCCCCAGCCTTCTACTTCTGAGAATTCCGTCCACGTCTTCCTTCTGATGCATTCCTTGTCCTCTTCTCGGGCCAGAGAGGAATAGCAGCCCCCAAACCGCCAGCCTTTCCCCAGCCTCCAGCTTCTGAGGATTCCGTCCATATCTTCATTCTGATGCATTCCATGTCCTCTTCTTGGGCCAGAGAGGACCAGCGGCCCCCCAACCACCAGCCTTTCCCCAGCCTTCAGCTTCTGAGGATTCCGTCCAGCTTTTCCTTCTGATGCATTCCATGTCCTCTTCTTGGGCCAGAGAGGACCAGCAGCCCCCAAACCGCCAGCTTTTAGATTTTGAGGATTCTGTCCATGTCTTCTTTCTGTTGCATTCCATGTCCTCTTCTTGGGCCAGAGAGGACCAGTGGCGCCCCAACCGCCAGCTTTTCCCCAACCTTCAGCTTCTGAGGATTCCGTCCATGTCTTCCTTATGATGCATTCCATGGGTCCTCTTCTTGGGCCAGAGAGGACCAGCGGCGCCCCAACTGCCAGCCTTTCCCGAGCCTTCAGCTTCTGAGCATTCCATCCATGTCTTCCTTATGATGCATTCCATGTCCTCTTCTTGGGCCAGAGAGGACCAGTGGCCCCCCAACCGCCAGCCTTTCCCCAGCTTTCAGCTTCTGATGATTCTGTCCATGTCTACCTTCTGTTGCATTCAATGTCCTCTTCTTGGGCCAGAGAGGACCAGTGGCCCCCAAACCACCAGCCATTCCCCAGCCTTCAGCTTCTGAGGATTCCGTCCATGTCTTCCTTCTGATGCATTTCCTGTCCTCTTCTTGGGCCAGAGAGGACCGGCAGCCCCCCAACCGCCGGCCTTCCCCCAGCCTTCAGCTTCTGAGGATTCCATCCACGTCTTCCTTATGATGCATTCCATATCCTCTTCTAGGGCCAGAGAGGACCAGCGGCCCCCCAACCGCCAGCCTTTCCCCAGCCTTCAGCTTCTAAGGATTCTGTCCATGTCTTCCTTTTGATGCATTCCATATCCTCTTCTTGGGCCAGAGAGGACCAGCGGCCCCCCAACCGCCAGCCTTTCCCCAGCCTTCAGCTTCTGAGGATTCCGTCCATGTCTTCCTTCTGATGCATTTCCTGTCCTCTTCTTGGGCCAGAGAGGACCGGCAGCCACCCAACCGCCGGCCTTCCCCCAGCCTTCAGCTTCTGAGGATTCCATCCATTCAGTCTTCCTTATGATGCATTCCATATCGTCTTCTAGGGCCAGAGAGGACCAGCGGCCCCCCAACCGCCAGCCTTTCCCCAGCCTTCAGCTTCTAAGGATTCTGTCCATGTCTTCCTTTTGATGCATTCCATATCCTCTTCTTGGGCCAGAGAGGACACGCGGCCCCCCAACCGCCAGCCTTTCCCCAGCCTTCAGCTTCTGAGGATTCCTTCCATGTCTTCCTTCTGATGCATTCCAAGTCCTCTTCTGGGCCCAGTGAGGACCAGCGGCCCCCCAACCGCCAGCCTTTCCCTAGCCTTCAGCTTCTGAGGATTCCGTCCAGGTCTTCCTTCTGATGCATTCCATATCCTCGTCTAGAGCCAGAGAGGACCAGCGGACCCCAAACGCCAGCGGCCCCCCAACCGCCAGCCTTTCCCCAGCCTTCAGCTTCTGAAGATTCCCTCCACGTCTTCCTTCTGATGCATTCCATGTCCTCTCCTAGGGCCAGAGAGGACCAGCGGCCCCCCAACCGCCAGCCTTTCTCCAGCCTTCAGCTTCTGCGGATTCCGTCCAGGTCTTCCTTCTGATGCATTCCATATCCTCTTCTTGGGCCAGAGAAGACCAATGGCCCCCCCAACCGCCAGCCTTTCCCTAGCCTTCAGCTTCTGAGGATTCCTTCCATGTCTTCCTTCTGATGCATTCCATGTCATCTTCTAGGGCCAGAGAAGACCAGCGCCCCCCAACCGCCAGCCTTTCCCCACCCTTCAGCTTCTGAGGATTCAATCCAGGTCTTCCTTCTGATGCGTTCCATGTCCTCTTCTCGGGCCAGAGAAGACCAGCGCCCCCCAACCGCCAGCCTTTCCCCAGCCTTCAGCTTCTGAGGATTCCTTCCATGTCTTCCTTCTGATGCATTCCAAGTCCTCTTCTCAGGCCAGAGAGGACCAGCGTACCCCCAACCGCCAGCCTTTCCCTAACCTTCAGGTTCTGAGGATTACGTTCATGTCTTCTTTGTGATGCATTCCATGTCCTCTTCTCAGGCCAGAGAAGACCAGCGGCCCCCCAACTGCCAGCCTTTCCCTAGCCTTCAGCTTCTGAGGATTCCTTCCATGTCTTCCTTCTTTTGCATTCCATATCCTCTTTTAGGGCCGGAGAGGACCAGCGGCCCCCCAACCGCCGGCCTTTCCCCAGCCTTCAGCTTCTGAGGATTCCGTCCAGGTCTTCCTTCTTTTGCATTCCATGTCCTCTTCTTGGGCCAGAGAGGACCAGTGGCCCCCCAACCGCCAGCCTTTCCCTAGCCTTCAGCTTCTGAGGATTCCTTCCATGTCTTCCTTCTGATGCATTCCAAGTCCTCTTCTAGGGCCAGAGAGGACCAGCGGCCCCCCAACCGCCAGCCTTTCCCTAGCCTTCAGCTTCTGAGGATTCCTTCCATGTCTTCCTTCTGATGCATTCCAAGTCCTCTTCTAGGGCCAGAGAGGACCAGCGGCCCCCCAACTGCCAGCCTTTCCCCAGCCTTCAGCTTCTGAGGATTCCTTCCATGTCTTCCTTCTGATGCATTCCATGTCCTCTTCTTGGGCCAGAGAGGATCAGCGGCCCCCCAACCGCCAGCCTTTCCCTAGCCTTCAGCTTCTGAGGATTCCGTCCACGTCTTCTTTCTTATGCATTCCATGTCCTCTTCTTAGGACAGAGAGGACCAGCGGCCCCCCAACCGCCAGCCTTTCCTCAGCCTTCAGCTTCTAAGGATTCCATCCATGTCTTCCTTCTGATGCATTCCATATCTTCTTCTAGGGGCAGAGAGGACCAGCGGCCCCCCAACCGCCAGCCTTTCCCCAGCCTTCAGCTTTTGAGGATTCCGTCCACTTCTTCCTTCTGATGCATTCCATGTCCTCTTCTAGGGCCAGAGAGGAATAGCGGCCCCCAAACCGCCAGTCTTTCCCCCAGCCTTCAGCTTCTGAGGATTCCATCCAGATCTTCCTTCTGATACATTCCATGTCCTCTTCCAGGGCCAGAGAGGATCAGAATCCCCCCAGCCACCAGCCTTTCCCCAGCCTTCAGCTTCTGAGGATTCCGTCCAGGTCTTCCTTCTGATGCATTCCATATCCTCTTCTAGGGCCAGAGAGGACCAGCGGCCCCCCAACCGCCAGCCTTTCCCCAGCCTTCAGCTTCTGAGGATTCCATCCATGTCTTTCTTCTGATGCATTCCATATCCTCTTCTAGGACCAGAGAGGACCAGCGGCCCCCCAACCGCCAGCCTTTCCCCAGCCTTCAGCTTCTGAGGATTCCATCCATGTCTTCCTTCTGATGCATTCCATATCCTCTTCTAGGACCAGAGAGGACCAGCGGCCCCCCAACCGCCAGCCTTTCCCCAGCCTTCAGCTTCTGAGGATTCCGTCCATGTCTTCCTTTTGATGCATTGAATGGCCTCTTCTACGGCCAGAGAGGACCAGCGGCCCCCCAGCCGCCGGCCTTCCCCCAGCCTTCAGCTTCTGAGGATTCCATCCACGTCTTTCTTGTGATGCATTCCATATCGTCTTCTAGGGCCAGAGAGGACCAGCGGCCCCTCAACCGCCAGCCGTTCCATAGTCTTCAGCTTCTGAGGATTCTGTCCATAACTTCCTTCTGATGCATTCCATATTTTCTTCTAGGGCCAGAGAGGACCAGCGGCCCCCCAACCGCCAGCCTTCAGCTTCTGATGATACCGTCCAGGTTTCCTTTTGATGCATTCCATATCCTCTTCTAGGACCAGAGAGGACCAGCGGCCCCCCAACCACCAGCCTTTCCCCAGCCTTCAGCTTCTGAGGATTCCATCCATGTCTTCCTTCTGATGCATTCCATATCCTCTTCTAGGGCCAGAGAGGACCAGTGGCCCCCCAACCGCCAGCCTTTCCCCAGCCTTCAGCTTCTGAGGATTCTGTCCACGTCTTCCTTCTGATGCATTCCATGTCCTCTTCTTGGGCCAGAGAGGACCAGCGGCCCCCCAACCGCCAGCCTTTCCTCACCCTTCAGCTTCTGAGGATTCCGTCCAGGTCTTCCTTCTGATGCATTCCATGTCCTCTTCTAGGGCCAGAGAGGACCAGCGGCCCCCCAACCACCAGCCTTTCCCCAGCCTTTAGCTTCTGAGGATTCCGTCCACGTCTTCCTTCTGAAGCATTCCATGTCCTCTTCTAGGGCCAGAGAGGACCAGCGGCCCCCCAACCACCAGCCTTTCCCCAGCCTTCAGCTTCTGAGGATTCTGTCCCCGTATTGCTTCTGATGCATTCCATGTCCTCTTGTAGGGCCAGAGAGGACCAGCGGCCCACCAACCGCCAGCATTCCCCAGCTTCAGCTTTGAGGATTCGTCCACGTCTTTCCTTCTGATGCATTCCATGTCCTCTTCTTGGGCCAGAGAGGACACCCAAGCGGCCCCCCAACCGCCAGCCTTGCCAAAAAACCCCACCTTTCACCAGCCTTCAGCTTCTGAGGATTCTTCCACGTCTTTCCTTCTGATGCATTCCCATGTACTTCCTTCTAAGGGCAGAAGAGGACCAGCGGCCCCCCAACCGCCAGCCTTCCCCAGCCTTCAGCTTCCTGAGGATTCTGTCACCGTCTTCCTTATGATTGGGCATTCCATGTCCTTTCTTGGCCCAGACAGGGGACCAGCGGCCCCCCAACCGCCAGCCTTTCCTCCACCCTTCAGCTTCTGAGGATTCCTGTCCAGGTTCCTTCCTTTCGATGCATTCCATGTCCTCTTCTAGGGCCAGAGAGGACCCAGCGACCCCCCAACTACCAGCCGGATTTCCCCAGCCTTCAGCTTCTCAGGATTCACCCTCCATGTTCTTCCTTTCTGATGCATTCCATATCCTCTTCTAGGGCCCAGAGAGGGACCAGCGACCACCCAACCACCCCAGCCTTTCACCCCAGCCTTCAGCGTTCAGAGTATTGCCCTCCATGTCTTCCTTCTGATGATTTCCATATCCTCTTTCTAGGGCCAGAGAGGACCAGCGGCCCCCCAACCACCAGCCTTTCCCCAGCCCATTCAGATTCTGAGGTATTCAGTCCCAGGTCCTTCTTTTCCTTTTTTTTTTTGATACATTCCATGTCCCTCTTCCAGAGCCAGAGGAGGACCAAGCGGCCCCCTCCCCAACCGCCAGCCTTTCCCCAGGCCTTCAGCTTCTTTGAGGATTCCAGTCCCATGGTCCCTTCCATTCTGATACAATTTCACTGTCCCTCTTACCAGAGCCAGAGAGGGACGCAGCGGGCCCCCAACCAGCAAGCCTTTTCCAGCCTTCAGCCTTCTGAAGGATTCCGTCCAGGTCTTTCCTTTCTGATACCATTGCATGTCCTCTTCCAGAAGCCATGAGAGGCACCATTGGCCCCCCGAAAGCCGCCAGCCTTTCCCCAGCTTTCAGCTTCTTGAGGATTCCGTCCAGGTCTTCCTTCTGATACATTTCATGTCCTCTTCTAGGGCCAGAGATGACCAGCGGCCCCCCAACCACCAGCCTTTCCCTAGCCTTCAGCTTCAGAGAATTCCCTCCATGTCTTCCTTCCGATGCATTCTAGGTCCTTTTCTTGGGCCAGAGAGGACTGTCGGCCCCCCAACCGCCAGCCTTTCCCCAGCCTTCAGCTTCTGAGGATTCCGTCCAGGTCTTCCTTCTGATACATTCCATATCCTCTTCTAGGGCCAGAGAGGACCAGCGGCCCCCCAACCGCCAGCCTTTCCCCAGCCTTCAGCTTCTGAGGATTCCGTCCAGGTCTTCCTTCTGATACATTTCATGTCCTCTTCTAGGGCCAGAGAGGACTAGCGGCCCCCCAACCACCAGCCTTTCCCCAGCCTTCAGCTTCTGAGTATTCTGTCTATCTTCTTCCTGATGGATTCTAGATCCTTTTCTAGGGCCAGAGAGGACTGTCGGCCCCCCAACCGCCAGCCTTTCCCCAGCCTTCAGCTTCTGAGGATTCCGTCCAGGTCTTCCTTCTGATACATTCCATGTCCTCTTCCAGAGCCAGAGAGGACCAGCGGCCCTCCAACCGCCAGCCTTTCCCCAGCTTTCAGCTTCTGAGGATTCCGTCCAGGTCTTCCTTCTGATACATTCCATGTCCTCTTCTAGGGCCAGAGAGGACCAGCGGCCCCCCAACCGCCAGCCTTTCCCCAGCCTTCACCTTCTGAGGATTCCGTCCAGGTCTTCCTTCTGATGCATTCCATGTCCTCTTCTAGGGCCAGAGAGATCCAGCGGCCCCGAAACCGCCAGTCTTTCCCCAGCCTTCACCTTCTGAGGATTCCGTCCACTTCTTCCATCTGATGCATTCCATATCCTCTTCTAGGGCCAGAGAGGACCAGTGGCCCCCCAACCACCAGCCTTTCCCCAGCCTTCAGCTTCTAAGGATTCCGTCCACATCTTCCTTTTGATGCATTCCATATCCTCTTCTAGGGCCAGAGAGGACCAGCGGCCCCCCAACCGCCAGCCTTTCCCCCAGCCTTCACCTTCTGAGGATTCCGTCCACGTTTTCCTTATGATGCATTCCATATCCTCTTCTAGGGCCAGAGAGGACCAGTGGCCCCCCAACCGCCAGACTTTCCCCAGCCTTCACCTTCTGAGGATTCCCTCCACTTCTTCCATCTGATGCATTCCATATCCTCTTCTTGGGCCAGAGAGGACCAGTGGCCCCCCAACCACCAGCCTTTCCCCAGCCTTTAGCTTCTGAGGATTCCGTCCACGTCTTCCTTCTGATGCATTCCATGTCCTCTTCTTGGGCCAGAGATGACCAGCGGCCCCCCAACCAACAGCCTTTCCCCAGCCTTCACCTTCTGAGGATTCTGTCCCCGTCTTGCTTCTGATGCATTCCATGTCCTCTTGTAGGGCCAGAGAGGACCAGCGGCCCCCCAACCGCCAGCCTCTCCCCAGCCTTCAGCTTCTGAGGCTTCCGTCCAGGTCTTCCTTCTGATGCATTCCATGTCCTCTTCTTGGGCCAGAGAGGACCAGCGGCCCCCCAACCGCCAGCCTTTCCCCAGCCTTCAGCTTCTGAGGCTTCCGTCCAGGTCTTCCTTCTGATGCATTCCATGTCCTCTTCTTGGGCCAGAGAGGACCAGCGGCCCCCCAACCGCCAGCCTTTCCCCAGCCTTCAGCTTCTGAGGCTTCCGTCCAGGTCTTCCTTCTGATGCATTCCATGTCCTCTTCTTGGGCCAGAGAGGACCAGCGGTCCCCCAAACGCCAGCCGTTCCTCCCCAGCCTTCCAGCTTCTGAGGCTTCAGTCCAAGTCTTCCTTCCTGATGCATTCCATGTCCTCCTCTTGGGCCAGAGAGGACCAGCGGCCCCCACCCCCCGCCAAGCCGCCCCAGCCTTCAGCTTCTGAGGATTCGTTCCAAGTCTTCCTTTCTATGCATTTCCATGTTCCTCTTTCTTGGGCCAGAGTAGGAACCAGCCGGCAACCCAACCGCCAGCCCGTTCCCAAGCCCCCCTTCAGCTTCTGAGGTTCCGTCCAGGTCTTCCTTCTGAGCATTCCATGTCCTCTTCTTGGGCCAGAGAGGACCAGCGGCCCCCCCAACCGCCAGCCTTTCCCCAGGCCTCCAGCTTCTGAGCTTCCGTTTCCAGGTCTTCCTTCTATGCATTCCATGTCTTATTCTTGGGCCAGAGAAGGACCAGCGGCCCCCCAAACCGCCAGGCCTTTCAGCCTTCCAGCTTCTGAAGGATTCCGTTCCAATCTTCCTTCTGATGCATTCCATGTCCTCTTCTTGGGCCAGAGAGGACCAGCGGCCCCCCAACCGCCAGCCTTTCCCCAGCCTTCAGCTTCTGAGGCTTCCGTCCAGGTCTTCCTTCTGATGCATTCCATGTCCTCTTCTTGGGCCAGAGAGGACCAGCGGCCCCCCAACCGCCAGCCTTTCCCCAGCCTTCAGCTTCTGAGGCTTATTCCGTCCAAGTGTCTTCCTTCTGACCCCGCATTCCATGTCCTCTTCTTGAGCCAGAGTGAGGACCAGCGGACCCCCCAACCGCAGCCTTTCCCAGCCTCAGCTTCTGAGGGCTTCCGTCAGGTCTTTCCTTCTGATGCATTCCATGTCCTCTTCTTGGGCCAGAGAGACCAGCGGCCCCCCAACCGCCGCCTCCTCCCCAGCCTTCAGCTTCTGAGGCTTCCGTCCAGGTCTTCCTTGATGCATTCCATGTCCTCTTCTTGGGCCGAGAGGGAACCACCGGCCCCCCCAACCGCCAGCTCCCCAGCCATTCCGCTTTCTTGAGGCTTCCAGTCCAGGTCATCTTGATGCATTCCCATTCCCCTTCTTTGGCCAGAGAGGGACCAGCGGCCCCCCAAAACCGCCAGCCTTTCCCCAGCCTTCAGCTTCTGAGGCTTCCGTCCAGGTCTTCCTTCTGATGCATTCCATGTCCTCTTCTTGGGGCCAGAGAGGACAGCGGCCCCTCCCCCCAACCGCCAGCCTTTCCCCAGCCTTCAGCTTCTGAGGATTCCGTCCAGGTCTTCCGGCTGATGCATTCCATGTCCTCTTCTTGGCCAGAGAGGACCAGCGGAAGGCCCCACCTTTCCCCCCGAACCAGCAGCAATCCTTTCCGCCAGCCTTCAGCCTTCTCCCCACCTTCAGGCTGAGGCTTCCGTCCACGGTCTTCCATCTGATGCATCCATGTCCCCTTTCTAGGGCCAGAGAGGACCAGCGGCCCCCCAACCGCCAGCCTTTCCCCAGCCTTCAGCTTCTGAGGCTTCCGTCCACGTCTTCCTTCTGATGCATTCCATGTCCTCTTCTAGGGCCAGAGAGGACCAGCGGCCCCCCAACCACCAGCCTTTCCCCAGCCTTCAGCTTCGAGGCTTCGTCCAAGCTTCCTTCTGATGCATTCCATGTCCTCTTCTAGGGCCAGAGAACGACAGCAGCCCCCCACCGCCAGCCTTTTCCCCAGCTTCAGCTTCTGAGGCTTCCGTCCAGGTCTTCCTTCTGATGCATTCCATGTCCTCTTCTTGGGCCAGAGAGGACCAGCGGCCCCCCAACCGCCAGCCTTTCCCCAGCCTTCAGCTTCTGAGGCTTCCGTCCAGGTCTTCCTTCTGATGCATTCCATGTCCTCTTCTTGGGCCAGAGAGGACCAGCGGCCCCCCAACCACCAGCCCTTTCCCTTTGAACCCCAAAAATAAGGTCCCAGCCTTCAGCTCTTGAGGCTTCCGTCCAGGTCTTCCTTCTGATGCATTCCATGTCCTATTCTTGGGGCCAGAGAGGACCCAGCGTCCCCCCAACCGCCAGCCTTTCCTCAGCCTTCAGCTTCTGAGGCTTCCGTCCACGTCTTCTTTCTGATGCATTCCATGTCCTCTTCTTGGGCCAGAGAGGACCAGCGGCCCCCCAACCGCCAGCCTTTCCCCAGCCTTCAGCTTCTGAGGATTCGGTCCACGTCTTCCTTCTGATACATTCCATATCCTCTTCTAGGGCCAGAGAGGACCAGCAGCCCCCCAACCGCCAGCCTTTCCCCAGCCTTCAGCTTCTGAGGATTCTGTCCAGGTCTTTCTTCAGATGCATTCCATGTCCTCTTTTCGGGCCAGAGAGGACCAGCGGCCCCCCAACCGCCAGCCGTTCCCCAGCCTTCAGGTTCTGAGTATTCATTTATTTTTTTCTTCTGATTTATTCCATATCCTCTAGGGCTAGAGAAAACCTGTTGGCCCACAATTGCCATTTTATGGTATTGAGAATAGACGCTTTGTCTCATTCAGCATTTTTTGCACAATCTCTTTGTCTGCAAAACCTGCTGCGAAAACTACTCGTAAAAGCTCACATTTCATGGTCTCACATTTTACGAGCATCGTTTGTTGTTGTTCAATGATCTCTTCAAGTTCCTTAATCTTTTGCTCCATCTGGACTTCCCTCTCGTTTGTCACGTTCCAATCCAAATAATTCCTTTCCTGCACTACTGCGATGATTTTCTCTATCCTCTCCATACACTCAATCGTCTCCTGTTCCTTTCGTAAATAGCTTCCTTTTCCTTTTGAAACTCTTCTCTCTCTTGAATAAACTCTGTTTTATTTTCTTCGAAGAGTATGATTTCATTTAAGAGTTCCTGTTCTTGTTTGTCAAGTAGTTCCTTTTTATCTAACCATTGGTATGAAATATTTTCAATTTTTTTAGTGAAACTCTCTAATTGTTTATTGTTGTCCTCTTTCTTCCTTTCAAATTCTTCCTTTTCTCTGTAGAAAGTTGCCATCTCTCTTTGTAAGGCATCCTTGTACTCATCAAGTTTCTTTTCGTAAATAGCTTCCATTTCCTTTTGAAACTCTTCTCTCTCTTGAATAAACTCTGCTTTCTTTTCTTCGAAGAGTATGATTTCTTGTAAGAGTTCCTGTTCTTGTTTGTCCAGTATTTCTTTTTTATCTTGCCAATGCCATGCAATATTTTCAATTTTTTTAGTGAAACTCTCTAATTGTTTATTGTTGTCCTCTTTCTTCCTATCAAATTCTTCCTTTTCTCTGTAGAAAGTTGCCATCTCAGGAATGAGACAGAGGTCTTTTGGAACAACTGGGCCAGTCTGGGGTAGTGGGACAGAGGTCTTCTTGAACAACTGGTCCAGCCTGGGGAGTGGGACAGAGGTCTTCTGGAACAACTGGGGCAGACTGGGCAGTATGACCAAGGTGTTCTGGAAGAATGAAAGGCTCCCCTGTTCCGGGTATGCATTCTGAGCTAATGATCATCTCTTCCTCCCTAAGCACGAATCCCTCATGGACAAATATAAAGTCCTCTGAAGAGGTAACTGTTTTGGGTGTCCCCAGAACTTCATTTGCAATACTGGAGGTTTCTTCTTTGGTGGAAATAAGCTCATCTGTAGCATATTTTGGATCAAGGAGGACTTCTTCCTCCTGGGTAGCTGCCGATAGGACGCTGTTCTTTGGAATATTGACGTCCTCAGCGGTAGGTTTTGATTGGCACATACATTCCAGAATCTTATCCATCTGGATTTGAATATCATTTCCTCGCGCTCTGTTAAGGACGTGGATGTGAGTATCCAGATGTGCTTTCATGGCCATATCTTCATTCCTGAACCCAAGGAGCCTCTTTTGGTTTTGAAGGTCGGCAACCATTTGCGTGGCAGCTGCCCTGTCCTTGTTTTTGTCTTGGGACAGCAGTTTCAAGAGGTGATCAATTGCGTCACTTAAACTCTGCATATCCGCGTCCGTTGACCCTCGAACCTTTTTTAACTCTTTGCCATTAATGCTACTTAAACTATCAATTGCTTCAGAGCTCCGCAATTGGCCCATGTCTTCGTTCGCCAGCGATTCTATGTGTCCTCCCATAGGCGTGAATTGAACTGGCCTTTCCTTTCCCTTTCCCAGTTGTTCCTCAAGTCTTTCTATCTCGATTACCAATTCCGTTCTTAGGAGACTTTGGTGGATGGGGGCACTGATCTCGCACAATTCTGTTCCTTGCGAGTGCCTTTCTTCCCTAAGTCTCTCTTCCTGTCCCTCCGTCTTCAGCGTCTCTGCTGCTGTACTCCTTTCCTCGAATTTGTTAGCCAGGTGTTCCAGTCGTCTTTCTACCTCCGAGAGGCGTTTCTCCTTTAGGCAGTTCTCCTCCTGAAGTCTGTCTATCTTGGCATTTGTCGCAGTCACTTCTTCTCTCAGTTTTTTTAATTCCTCTGAAGTCTGCGTCTTTCCATCCACAGGCCTATGCACGTTACACGTCAGAGATTCTATTTTGTTATCCTTCTCTGCCGTTTCCTTTTCCAACAACTCTTTTTTAGTTTGCTCATTCAAGAGCTCGTGTTGCAACACGACTATCCTCTCATTAGCCGTCGCGAGCTGATTTTCCATTTCTCGGTGTCTCTCGTCCTTCCTTTTGATTTCTGAGGCCAGTTCTTCATTAGACTTCTCTTGCCGGGACACTTCCCCATTCAGCTCGCTAATTGTGTTGCCACTTTCTTCGATATCCAGTCGGAGTCCCACCATTACGCTGCTCATCTCAAGAATCAAGTGATGGAGATGCTCGAGTCTAGCAACATCTTTTGGACTGTCGACTTCGCCTTCCTTTAGTTCTCCTGAATTTGTGCTCTTAGCTAGTATTCCTTCCACGAGATTAATCAGTGATTCGATCTCGCTGTTCCTTTGATGCATCTCTATAGTCTGAACCAGGACCACTTCCTTTAGTTGGTTATTTTCATATTCGACAACTTCAATTTTATCCTTCTGTTCAACTCTGAAGTTCTCGATTTCCAACTTGTTTGAATCCTTCGTTTCAGCCACGTTATTTAGAACGTTCCTTCCTCCAGTGAAGGAGGAGAAATCGCATCCAGTAAACAATATAAAGAATAACAACACTGCAAACAGCGGCAGTGCGCACCAATCGCCGAATCCGGCGCTCATATTAAACATATTAGTATTAGGTGTAACAAAATTAAGCTTAAAAAGTGCCATATTTTTGATATGCAATACCTCACACCTTTCACCAATGTTAGATTTTAAAAAAGTCAGTTATCGGTCGATGATTCGAAGACGTCCTCAGACGCTTACTTCCCTGGCTCCCGGAGATTCCACTTTCGGAATCCGGAATCTTTTGGACTTCAGAAGCTCTGAGGACTGAAATGTACCGTCACTTCCTTCCCTAGGTCCCATAGATTCTGCTTTCGGAATCCGGAATCTTTTGGACTTCAGAAGCTCTGAGGACTGAAATGTACCGTCACTTCCTTCCCTGGGTCCCATAGATTCTGCTTTCGGAATCCGAAGTCTGTAAGGGCTGAAATGTAACGTTAAATGCAAGGGGAAATCGCCTCTATCTGCTTCTCGGTTTGTTCACTTTGGTTTTCTGTACAGCCCTCCATCCACAGCGATGATTCCCTCTCTGGCGTGCCCTTGTACGTTTTCAAAATAAGTTGCTTTTTATATTTATATTTTTATATTTTAGTATTTTCTCGTCAGTATCGTACCTCCTGCAGAATAGGAGAGTATTTAGTTCTTTATAAATTTGATTTCTTTTTGCATTATCATAATTTCAGGCGGTATTTTGTTACTATATAGTCTTGGTGCTTAGTGTTCAAATACTCTCTCACCTGACTTACAGTTTGTTCTAGCTTCAAAAAGCCTATATGTTTCACTTCATTCTGGTGGTGATCCTGACGACCGTGTGTAGTCAGGAAATTATAAATATTCATGTATTTTGTTTATCGCTTAAATTTATCTTATTAGAGTTATAGCAACTTGTCAATCTTTTTATTTTTATCTTTTACCAGAGAAAATATACAATATTTTACAATTCTAACAGTATTACATGCAGAATTTTATCAAAGTTGACTTAAATTTACTAGTATTCAACAAAAGTTTTATCTTGTACATTTTACAGATGATCTATGCATTTCAATGTTGATATTTTTCTGTAGTTAGCCAAATAAGATTTATCATTATATATCTACGTATTTTTCATCATCCTTGATTTTATTAAACAACCTTATACCCTCGTTTTCATCTTTTAGTCCTGCTCTGTGGGCTAGCCAGATACCAACAACATATTACAAATTAAAATTACAGCAATGTTCCTGTCCTTTTTTGAATGTGCTTCAGAATTCAATTTTAAAATTTTCAATAAACTTTTTGTCTTAATATTACAATATTCATTTGATAATTCACAAAACCAATTAACCAGTTTCTTGCTACACTTACAGAAATAAATCAAATGTATCGCATTTCTGGTTCTTTGCAGTTTTCACATAGTTTACTATTTGATATTTTCGTCTTTTATTATCTATTTTTTTGTGGCCAGAATTTCATGAACATATTTCTACAAAATTTCTCTTTCATCTCTATTAAAGCATTTACTGTTAACATTTTCCCAAATAGTTTTCCAATCAATCTTTTGACTACTTTTTTAAAAACTATATTTTTATTTGGTGGCCTTGACTTGCTTAATTAATGAATAATTTGACATACAGAAGCATCATTCTCATCATATATTATATATATGATATATTATATATATAATATATATGTATCTGCAATGAAAACCACATACAAAATAATTCATTGTAAGCATTTGTAAAGACACTGTTCTCTTGTTATTTTCTAGGACCCATTATAACTTGAAAGAAAAGAATCCTTTTTGGCAAGCAAAAAGAAAAAAAAAGAATCATTTTTCACCAGCATAACATAATCTAACTCGAAGATCCCCTTTGACAAGCATCAAGTAACTAAACCTTTCCTTGGTAATTAAATTACTGAACATTTTAATAATGCAGTAAAACTATTACATTGAAAAAAAAAGTAAAGCAGGAAAAACGAATTGACCTTCATTAAGTAAAGCTGACAGTAAAGGGGTGTATACCATCTTGCACGAAGTCTCAACAAACATTAGGCAGAAAAGAATGATGCTTCTCCATATCAAATTATTCACTTGAATTAAGCAAGTCAAGGCCACCAAACAAAAACAGAGTTTTAACAAATTTAGTCAAAAGATAGAATGGAAAAGTATTTGGGAAAATGTTAACAGTAAATTCATTAATAGATATGATAGAGAAAATTTTTAGAAATATGTTCATGAAATTCTGGCCACAAAAAAATAGATTATATATGACGAAAATATCAAATAGTAAACTATGTGAAAACTGCAAAGAACCAGATATTGTGATGCATTTGATTTATTTCTGTAAGTGTAGCAAGAAACTGGTTAATTGGTTTTGTGAATTATCAAATGAATATATATATATATATATATATATATATATATATATATATATATATATATATATATATATATATTATACGTATATAGCTACACACACACACACACTCACGTACTACATCAAAAATGGTATAATTTTGTCTTGAAATATAGTGCGTTCGATAATCTTGACATGATCCGCGACTTTATTTGATGTATTTATTTATTCCTTTATTCAATCATTCAATCATATATTTATTCATCTTTTATATTACAAACATATATTAAACTCACAGACACAGAGAAACGTACTACATAAATGGTATAATATTGTCTGGAAAAATAGTGGGTTCGTAATATTGACAGATCCGCGACTTTATTTTATGTATTTATTTACTGGGTTACTTATTTATTTATTATTTATTATTCAATTATAATATTGTATTTTATATTACAAAATCACAGGAACGGTGTTCGGGCTTCGACTTCGAGGAAGCAACAGCTGACCATCGACACCGAACCAAAATTGAATGTAAACTAGACAGCAAGTTGTCGTTTTTTTACCGCTTAACAATCATTCTCTGAACAAGAATAGGTAATTGTCTGTCCTCCGCCTTGTGTTTGGTGGCGCACACTCCAATCAAAAGTGTGATGTTGAAAGGAACAGGTTATGCAATGATCAAATAGCAATACTATTGGCAAAATACAAAGCAAAAATGGGAATGTTGTTATGGCACTTCAAAACAAGAAAAGCCAAACACATGATTATACTTTATAAAACGTATGTACGTAGTCCAAATAGAGAGGTACAAGGTCCTTTACAGCTAGAATAGAAGAAGAAAAGGACCTTGACTACTGGGATAGACTACAATTTTTTAAATGATATAGTCTAGAAAGGAAAAGAGAATGCTGCATGATAATACAGGCATCGAAACAGATAGAAGGAATTATCGATAACATTATGGAGCTAAAAATATCAGAAAGAGCAAGCAGAGGTAGATTAATAGTGCCCAAAACTATACTAGGAAAAACTAAGGAAAGCACACAGGACATTAAAGCACTACGCACCAGCATCGATAATGCAGCGTCTATTCAATGTGTTGCCAGCTCATCTGAGGAACATATCAGGAGTGAGCATAGATGTGTTTAAGAATAAGCTCAACAAATATCTAAGCTACATCCCTGACCATCCAAAATTGGAAGCTGTAAAATATACCGGAAGATGGATTAGCAATTCTCTGGTAGACATTAGAAGTGCTGCACACTGAGGGACCTGGGGCAACCCGAATGAGCTGTAAGGTTCCTCTGACAGGTTCCTCCCAAGCCTTCTTCACTCCCTCCTCGTCATCCATCCTCAACACATGGCCATACCATCTCAATCGTGACTCTCTTACCTCCTCTGTAATCTTTACTAAGCCTGCCCTTCCTCTTATATCATCATTTTCCACCTCGGCATTCTCATCTCTGTTCTATCAAGCTTTACTTCCTCTTTTCTTCTTAGAGCCATGTTTCTGTTCCACACATTAACACTGGTCTTATCACTGTGTTATATATCTTGACTTTTAGCTTGATTGGCATTTTCTTATCACATACCACTCCAGCTACCTCTCTCCACTTCCCCCATGCAGCTTTTATCCTACTGTCAACTTCAGCCTCAGATCCTCCCCCTGGCCTTAAAGTAGATTTTAAGTATTTAAACTTTTCTGCCTGTTTTATAATCAAGCCTCTTCTTTCTTGTATTACTATTGTCTCTCTCTTCCCTACTGCTAAGCAAAACCTCTGTTTTATTTATACTCACCTTCAAGCCAGCCCTCTCTAAAGATTCCTGCCACTCTCCAACCCATCTCTGTAGATCCTCCTCATTTTCAGCAGTAATCACCAGATCATCGGCGTACAACAATTCCCACACCTCTTCATTCCTGATCGTTTCACTCAACACATCCATGACCAGCACAAACAAAAATGGGATTAATGCTGATCCCTGGTGTAATCGAACATCAACTTCAAAGTTTTCTGTTTCCCTGACTCCTGTTATCACTTTTGTGCATGTTCTTTTATATGTAACTCGACCAGCCAACCAACTTTTCTGGGACTTTCCTTTTCCTTAAACACCAAAACATCACTTCTCTTGGGATTCTATTGTATGCTTTCTCTAGGTCTATGAATGCACAATAGAGCTCCTGGTTTCCCTCTAGCCTCTTTTCATGTAGCTGTCTTACTATGAAGGTGGCATCCAACATCCCTCTTCCTCTCATGAATCCATACTGCTGTTTCCCGATCTTAATCTCTCATCCAGTAGGTATTCTCTATAAAACATTTCAATCCATGCTCTGTTAGTTTAATTCCCCTGTAGTTATCGCAATCCATGACATCTCCCCTCTGCTTGTGTATATATGCACACCATTAAGTCTCTCCTCCCAGTCACTCAATATTTCTTCCTCTTCACATTTAGCTTTCAATAAATCCAGCATCCATTTCTCCCCCTCTCTACCTAGTAATTTGAGCATTTCAATTTGGAACTCCGATGGACCTGGTGATTTACCATTCTTCATTTTCCTTAATGCTTTCTTCACCTCTGTATCCTGTATCTCCCTCACTGATCCCTCCACCCTGTGCTTCCCAGCTCTCCTCTCTCTCATTGCCGTATTTAAGTTGTTCAAAATACTCTCGCCATCTCTTCTTAATGTCTTCCTCCTTATACAATATATTTCCATCACTATTTTTGATGACACCAAATCTACCAACATCCCGTCTCTGCCTTTTCCTAAAGTTTGAAATCTTATAGATATCCTTTACTCGGTGTCCGGTAATTTCATTGCAGTAATTACATCGTGATAATTTCATCGCATGGTAATTACATCTCATACATTTTCACCGCATTGTAATTACATTACAATATATCACATCGTCAGCAATTTCATCGTAAGGTTTCTTTCACCAAAAATGCCAAAAAACAAATGAACAATAAAATATAACATACTAATTTCACTGTGGAACGTCCAAGTATTACTGTTATAGTTGTTGATGAGATCAAAGTATCTAACTATCCAACCATTAGCAAATGTCCTGCTTGTTGACTTTTCTTATATAAAAAATTGTTCATAAAAATTTTCGGTTTTTGTAATCAACTTGTTTTCTGAGTGGTAAACAGTTTCGGTTTTTGTAAATAACTAAAACTAAAACCATCAAGACACCTCTGCAGTACGTCGTAAGCATAAGGAATAAGAAGAAGCTCATTGATAACAGTCATCTATTTGTACGTAAAAAGGAATAGACAAAATACTAGAAATACCGCAGCAAAAATTCTGCAAATCCAGGATGTTTACTCCAGTTAAGCATTCCTCAGCTATATAGGATAACACATTCAAATCAGCCATTTCTTCTGTTTGACAGTGATGATGGAACTGACAGGATTATTTTATTTTCGACACGGAGAAATCTTCAGGTATTATCTAGTGCAAGCAACTGGTATGCAGATGCGGCTTTCAAAATAGTACCCCCTTTATTTAAGCAACTATACACAATACATGGTATCATGAATGGCCACGTTTTGCCTCTTGTTTTCGTTTTAATGAGTAAGAAAACTGAAGATAGTTACAATAAGCCTTTGTCAGAACTAAACATTTTAGAGCCAACCTTATTACCAAGCACAAATTATGACTGATTTTGAACGTGCAGCGATTAATGCTTTTAGAGCAGTTTCCTAATTCAGATAAAAAATGTTTGCTTTTTCACTTCTCACAATGTTTATTTCGATTCATTCAATCAAATGGTCTGCAACAGTTGTACAAAAGTGATGCCAAATTCGCATTAAAATTGCGTATGATTACAGCCGTTGCATTTGTTCCTGTCTCCGATGTGGCTAGCACATTTGAATATTTAATTGGCAATAATGATAGAGTTAAAAATAAGACTGGCGTCAAACAACTAATAATCATCGACGCTAAAAGAATTAATAAAAAATAAAAAGACATTTAAAACTCCCATTAACACTAAAAGTTGTCTGGTGAGTCAGAAAAGTTATAAACATTGAAACTAAATATGCTGTAAAACATGTTTAGATATATTCAAAACGTTTTACAGTTGATTATCCAATTAGACTTTCAAACTGTATATATTTTTACTTTTTAAAATAAAACAAATCATGATTAAAAACAGACAATCATGAAAAGCATAAAAACAAGTAAAATTCATTAATCTATGAAAAAATCAAGACGATGAAATTACTCATGCAGGAAAAGTCAACAAACAGGCTACTTTGTTCCCCATCAACAATTATAACAATAATACAAGGAACGTTTTACAGAAAAACAAGTGTATTATATTTTATTGATCATTATTTTTTTGTCTTGTTTGGTTTTCTTAGCTTACGGTGAAAGAAATCTTACGATGAAATCACTGACGATATGATATATTACAATACAATTACAATGTGGTGAAAATGTATGAGATGTAATTACCATGTGATGAAATTACCACGAAGTAATTACTGCGATGAAATTAGAGTGAATCCCTTTACTCCTCCTTTTCCTAGACTTTCACTTGTCTTCTGTGCCGCCCTTCCCATAGCCATAACTACCCTCTTTCTCGCCTCTCTATCCTCTCCTGTGTACCTTTCTTCTGCACCTTGTGCATGCCTTACTTTCCAGTCCTTAAATGCTTTTGATTTTCTTTTAATTGATTCTTGCACCTCTCCATTCCACCACCACTTTTCTCCTCTCGACACTCCATATCTGCTGGTTCTTCCCACC